>NC_091223.1:7113321-7115821 GCF_040958095.1 Procambarus clarkii
GCGGAGGTTAAGCTTCGGCTCTTTGGTTCCGCCTCTCAACTGGTGTACAGGTTCTTGAGCGTATTGAGCTCTATTATATCTACATTTGAAACTGTGTCTGCCTCCTCCATATCACTTTCTAGTGCATTCCATTTACTAACTACTCTGACACTGAAAAAGTTCTTTCTTGTGTCTCTTTGACTCATTTGGATACTCAGCTTCCACCTGTGTCCCCTTGTGCGAGTACAGCTCGTGTTAGATAAGCCGTTTTTATCGACGGCGTCAAAACCTCTGACAATTTTGTATGTGATGATCATGTCTCCCCAAGCTCTTTTGTGTTCCAGCGATGTAAGGTGTAGTTTACGCTGCCTTTCCTCGTAACTCATGCCTCTCAGCTATGGGAGTAGTCTGGTGGCATTTCTTTGTATTTTTTTTTAACTTTGTGTTTAACTAGGTATGGACTCCAGGCAAGAGTTGCATATTCCAGGATTGGTCTGACATAAGTGGTATACAAGGTTCTGAATGATTCCTTACACGTTTCAAAAGGCAGATCTTATGTTGGCCAATCTAACATATGCCGCTGATGATATCCTCTTGATGTGTGATTCTGGGGACAGGAATCTTTCCCAGAACATCTTTGCCCAGCTACTTGGGCTGAAAGGTAAACCGATGGTCTCTCTTCGTGCAGGTCGGCGTACAATCCCCAACTGTCCAAGTGATTGGTCACCATTCCTTTCCCCCGTCCCATCCCAAATCCTTTCCCTGATCCCTACCAAGTGATATAAAGTCGTAATGGCTTGGCGCTTCCCTCAGATAGTTCCCAATTTCCTTCTATGGACAGTTTCGGTGTGATATCAACCCCCAGATCTCGCTCTACTTGACTCTTGAAGGATTTTACCTTCCAGATGTTACCTTATTCTCGGCCTCCTGCTCCCTTCAACTAATTTTATTACTTTACACCTACCTGAGTTAGTCTCTAGTAGCCATTTTCTAGATCATTCCTTCTGTTTGTCCAGTCCGTCTTGTAGCCTCTGTTATATTCCTCTGTTTTGAGTATTCTCATAATTTTGCATCATCAGCAAACCATTGAGAGGAAAGACATTAATTATACCCTCTGAAAGATCGGTTATATATATCAGAAATAGTATGGGTTCAGGTACAGAGCCCTGAGGAACACCGCTGTTAACATCTCACCACACTGATGATTTCCCCTTCACGGAAACTTGCTGTTTTCTATCACTTAAATACTTCCGTGTCCACTGGAGAGCTTTACCTGTTATTCCTTCCTGTTTCTCCGACTTTTGTAACAGTCCCTTATGGGGTACTGTGTCAAAAGCTTTCTGATAGTGTAAGAAAATTCAGTTCGGCCAACTTTGTTTTATCTAATTTTTGTCGCCTGGTCATATAATTTTATTAAATCTGTAAGGTGCGATTTACCATCCCAGAATCCATGCTGGTGATCTGTTGCAAAGCTCCTTTTCTCCAGATATTCTATGAGCCGTTTCCTCATGATCCATCACCAAGAGTTGGTGATGTTATACAAGTTAGGGAAACTGGCCTGTAGTTCAGTGCCTCTTGCCTGTCACCCTTATTGTATATTGGGACACATTAGCTGTCTTTCAGCTTTCCGGTGATCTCCTGTTTCTAGTGACCTGTTATACACCATAGAGTGTAGCACACTTAGTATTTCTGAACGCATTTTCAGTATCCATGGTGAGATTTTGTCAGGCCCAACAGCCTTTGTCTCATTTAGCTCCAACAGATTCCTTTTGACATCATCACTGGTGAGCTCAAATTCCTCCAAGGTTGCTTGGTTCACCGGCTCCTCTCTCAGCACAGGGTGAGCATCTTCTTGCTCTATTGTGAAGACTCTCTGGAATCTCTTCTTGAGTTCTTCACACACCTCCTTGTCATTCTCTGTGTATCTGTTCTCCCCTTTTCTAATTTTCATCACTTGTTCCTTCACTGCTGTTTTCCTCCCGATGTGGGTGTGGAGCAGTTTGTGTTCGGTCTTGGCTTTACTTGAGATGTCAAATTTTAAACTTTCTTTTTGCTTCTCTCCTCACTCTAAGGTACTCATTCCTAGCTCTCTGGTATCTCCCTCTGCTCTCTTGTGTTCTCTTATTCTGTAGGTTATTCACGTTCTTGTACTTAATTGCTTTGTTTCCTTACATGCCTGACTGAACCGTGGAATCTTTTGGTGTTTTGAACTTTTCTTCTTTTGGGTCGGTATAAACCTGTCTGCAGTTTCCTGTCACTTCTGGGTGACGTAGTTCATAATATCTTGTTCAGTCTTTTCTCTTTCCGTTTCTAATTATATTCCCATTAGGAACTTTTTCATCTCAACATAGCTCCTGTAGCTAACTCTCTTAGACAAGCCAGCCTTTTCCTTTCTGATTCCTTTCTTGTAGAAGTTATCCTTACTTCCACCAGATACTCAGATGTCAGAACGCTGTTCTCACTCATTCCGTTGGGGCTTCTAATTTGGCTTCCCTTATGTCTGCCTCATTCAGAGTGAATA
>NC_091223.1:7118321-7143321 GCF_040958095.1 Procambarus clarkii
ATCCCCCCTAACTCTTCTGTCTTCCAACGAAGTGAGGTTTAATTCCCGTAGTCCTCTCCTCGTAGCTCATACCTCTCAGCTTGGGTACTAGTCTGGTGGCAAACCTTTGAACCTTTTCCAGTTTAGTCTTATCCTTGACTAGATATGGACTCCATGCTGGGGCTGCATACCCCAGGATTGGACTGACATATGTGGTATACAAAGTTCTGAATGATTCTTTACACAAGTTTCTGAATGCCGTTCGTATGTTGGCCAGCCTGGCATATGCCGCTGATGTTATCATCTTGATATGGGCTGCAGGAGACAGGTCTGGCGTGATATCAACTCCCAAGTCTTTTTCTTTCTCTGACTCCAGAAGAATTTCCTCTCCCAGATTATACCTTGTATTTGGCCTCCTGCTCCCTACACCTATCTTCATTGCATTACATTTGGTTGGGTTAAACTCTAACAACCATTTGTTCGATCATTCCTTCAGTTTGTCTAGATCTTCTTGAAGCCTTAAACAGTCCTCTTCTGTCTTAATCCTTCTCATAATTTTGGCATCGTCCGCAAACATTGAGAGAAATGAATCTATACCCTCTGGGAGATCATTTACATATATCAGAAACAAGATAGGACCGAGTACAGAGCCCTGTGGGACTCCACTGGTGACTGGACGCCAATCGGAGGTCTCACCCCTCACCGTAACTCTCTGCTTCCTATTGCTTAGGTACTCCCTTATCCACTGGAGCACCTTACCAGCTACACCTGCCTGTCTCTCCAGCTTATGTATCAGCCTCTTATGCGGTACTGTGTCAAAGGCTTTCCGACAATCCAAGAAAATGCAGTCCGCCCAGCCCTCTCTTTCTTGCTTAATCTTTGTCACCTGGTCGTAGAATTCTATTAAGGCAGTCAGGCAAGATTGACCCTCCCTGAACCCATGTTGGCGATTTGTCACGAAGTCCCTTCTCACCAGATGTGCTACCAGGTTTTTTCTCACTATCTTCTCCATCACCTTGCAAGGTATACAAGTCAAGGACACTGGCCTGTAGTTCAGTGCCTCTTGCCTGTCGCCCTTTTTGTATATTGGGACCACATTTGCCGTCTTCCATATTTCTGGTAGGTCTCCCATCTCCCGTGACCTACTATACACTATAGAGAGTGGCAAGCAAAGTGTCTCTGCACACTCTTTCAGTACCTATGGCGAGATCCCGTCTGGACCAACAGCCTTTCTAATATCCAGATCCAAATGTGTGTGTGTGTGTGTGTGTACTCACCTAGTTGTGCTTGCGGGGGCCGAGCCCTGGCTCCCTGGTCCCGCCTCTCAACCGTCAATCAACAGGTGTACAGATTCCTGAGGCTATCGGGCTCTGTCATATCTACACTTGAAACTGTGTATGGAGTCAGCCTCCACCACATCACCCCCTAATGCATTCCATTTGTCAACCACTCTGACACTAAAAAAGTTATTTCTAATATCTCTGTGGCTCCTTTGGGCACTCAGTTTCCACCTGTGTCCCCTTGTGCGTGTTCCCCTTGTGTTAAATAGACTGTCTTTATCTACCCTATTAATCCCCTTCAGAAGCTTGAATGTGGTGATCATGTCCCCCCTAACTCTTCTGTCTTCCAGCGAAGTGAGGTTTAATTCCCATAGTCTCTCCTCGTAGCTCATACCTCTCAGCTCGGGTACTAGTCTGGTGGCAAACCTTTGAACCTTTTCCAGTTTAGTCTTATCCTTGACTAGATATGGACTTCATGCTGGAGCTGCATACTCCAGGATTGGCCTGACATATGTGGTATACAAAGTTCTGAATGATTCTTTACACAAGTTTCTGAATGCCGTTCGTATGTTGGCCAGCCTGGCATATGCCGCTGATGTTATCCGCTTGTGTGTGCGTGTGTGTGTGTGTGTGTGTGTGTGTGTGTGTGTGTGTGTGTGTGTGTGTGTGTGTGTGTGTGTGTGTGTGTGTGTGTGTGTATGTATGTGTGAGTGTGTGTGTGCTCACCTATTTGTACTCACCTATTTGTGCTTGCGGGGGTTGAGCTTTGGCTCTTTGGTCCCGCCTCAATCGTCCATCATCTGATGTACAGATTCCTGAGCCTACTGGGCTCAATCATATCTACATTTAAAACTGTGTATGGAGTCAGCCTCCACCACATCACTGCCTAATGCATTCCACCTATTAGCTACTCTGACACTGAAAAAGTTCTTTCTAACGTTCCTGTGGCTCATTTGGGTAATCAGATTCCACCTGTGTCCCCTTGTTCGCGTGCCACCAGTGTTGAATAGTTTATCCTTGTCTACCCTGTCAATACCCCTGAGGATTTTGTAGGTAGTGATCATATCCCGCCTTACTCTTCTGTTTTAAAGTGTCGTAAGGTGCATCTCTCGCAGCCTTTCCTCGTAACTCATGCCTCTTAGTTCTGGGACTAGTCTATCGTGAGGTTATCTTGAGATGCTTTCGGGGCTTTAGTGTCCCCGCGGCCAGGTCTTCGACCAGGCCTCCACCCCCAGGTAGCAGCCCGTGACAGCTGACTAACACCCAGGAACCTATTTTACTGCTAGGTAACAGGGGCATAGGGTGAAAAGAAACTCTGCCCATTGTTTCTCTCCGGCGCCCGGGATCGAACCTGGGACCACAGGATCACAAGTCCAGCGTGCTGTCCGCTCGGCCGACCGGCCCTCCCTTTCTAGTGGCATACCTCTCAACCTTTTCCAGCTTCGTCTTGTGCTTGACGAGGTACGGGCGCCATGCTGAGGACACATACTCCAGGATTGGTCTTACATATTTGTTATACAAGATTCTGAATGATTCCTTACACAGGTTCCTGAACGCTGTTCTGATGTTTGCCAGCCTCGCATATGCCGCAGACGTTATTCTTTTTATGTGGGCTTCAGGAGACAGGTTTGGTGTGATATCAACTCCTAGATCTTTCTCTCTGTCTGTTTCATGAAGTACTTCATCTCCGATTCTGTATTCTGTGTCTGGCCTTCTGTTTCCGCCGCCTAGTGTAGTCTCATCCGGTCAGCAAGGGAGCCGGTTGGCCGAGCGGACAGCACGCTGGACTTGTGATCCTATGGTCCTGGGTTCGATCCCAGGCGCCGGCGGGAAACATTGGGCAGAGTTTCTTTCACCCTATGTCCCTGTTACCTAGAAGTAAAATAGGTACCTGGGTGTTAATCAGCTGTCACGGGCTGCTTCCTGGGGGTGGAGGCCTGGTCGAGGACCGGGCCGCGGGGACACTAAAAAGCCCCGAAATCATCTCAAGATAGTGTCTTCACTTTGCATTTACTCGGGTTGAACTTGAGCAGCCATTTTTTGGACCATTCATTCAATCTGTCCAGGCCATCTTGTAGCCTCCTACTATCCTCCTCTGTTTCAATCCTTCTCATAGTTTTTGCGACATCAGCAAACATTGAGAGAAACGAGTCTATACCCTCTGAGAGATCATTTACATATATATATATCAGAAACAATATAGGTAAAGGGCTGACCCCTGTGGGACTCCACTTATGAAGTCTCACCAATCTGAGACCTCACCCCTCGCAGTCATTCGTTGGTTTCTGTTACTTAGGTACTCTCTCATCCAATGGAGTACCTTCCCTTTCACTCCAGCCTGCGTCTCCAGCTTTTTCACTAGCCTCTTGTGTGGTACTGTATCAATGGCTTTTTGGCAATCCAACAATATGCAGTCTGCCTTTTCCACTCTTTCTTGCCTGATTTTTGTTACCTGGTCATAGAATTCAATTAACCCTGTGAGGCAGGACTTGCCATCCCTGAACCCATGTTGATGCTATGTTACAATGTCCCTTCGCTCCAGATGTTTCACTGGCTCTCTTCGCAGAATCTTCTCCATCAGCTTGCATGGTTTGCAGGCTAGGGACACTGGCCCGTAGTTCAGTGCTTATTGTCTATCCCCTTTCTTGTATATCAGGACTACATTAGCTGTTTTCCAAATCTCTGGCAGTTCCCCTGTTGCCAGTGATTTGTTATACACTATGGAGAGTGGCAAGCGAGTGCTTCTGCTTCTTCCTTTAGTATCCATGGGGAGATTCCTTCTGGGCCTATAGCCTTTGTCACATCCAACTCTAGTAACAACTTCCTTACTTCTTCACTGGTAATCTCAAACTTTTCTAATGGTTCTAGGTTAAATATTCCCTCTCTTATCTCTGAAATTTCTCCTTGCTCTAAGGTGAAGACCTCCTGTATTTTCTTATTCAGTTCCTCCCACAATTCTTTGTCTTTTGCAGTGAATCCTTCTGCCCCTATCCTTAATTTCATTACCTGTTCCTTTACTGTTGTTTTTCTCCTGATGTGGCTGTACAGCAATTTAGGTTGAGTCTTTGCCTTGACGCAATGTCATTTTTCGTAAGTGCAGTGGGAGGAAGAAATTAGAGGAAAAACAGTCCAAGATATGATGGACCTAGTCATACAGAAATGCCAGGAAGCCGAAGAGAGATTTATACCAACAGTAAAGGGAAAAAATAAGAAGGAATATAATAATCCATGGTTTAATAAACAGTGTCAGGAAGCAAAAATGGCCAGCAGGCGGGAGTGGAGGAAGTACAGAAGACAAAGGACAGAGGACAACAGGATCAGATACAACAGAGCTAGGAACGATTACATTAACATAAGACGAACATCGGAAAGGGACTATGAGAACGATATTGCAATCAAAGCGAAAAAACCACCTAAGTTACTACACAGTCATATAAGAAGAAAAATGTCGGTGAACGACCAAGTGACAAGACTAAGGAAAACAGAGGGGGCATATTCTGAAAGTGACAAGGAAATCTGCGAGGCACTGAATGCCAGTTTCCATGGAGTGTTCACTACCGAGCCTGAGCAGCTCCCATTGTTGGAAGGGGTTACCCTAGATGAAAGAATAATAGATATAGAGGTGACAGCAGAGGAGGTAATGAAACAGTTGACAACTCTAGATGCAACTAAAGCAGTTGGACAAGACAAAGTATCACCGTGGATACTAAAAGAAGCAGCGCAGGCCCTCAGCGTGCCTCTGGCAATGATCTTTAATGAGTCACTTATGACGGGAGAATTGCCCAGTTGCTGGAAGAAGGAAAATGTCGTGCCGATCTTCAAGAAAGGTGATAGGGAGGAGGCACTTAACTATAGACCTGTATCACTGACAAGCATTTCCTGTAAAATACTAGGAAGAATAATTAGGCTACGACTGGTTGCACACCTGGAGAACATTAGGTTTGTGAACAAACATCAACATGGGTTCTGGACAGGGAAATCGTGCCTAACAAACCTTCTGGAATTCTATGATAAAATAACGAGGATAAGACAGGACAGAGATGGTTGGGCAAACTGCATATTTATGGACTGCCAAAAAGCCTTTGATACAGTACCGCCCATGAGATTGCTGTTCAAGCTCGAGAGGCAGGCGGGGGTGGGGGGAAAGGTCCTAGCATGGATAAGGAACTACCTAACAGGAAGGAGCCAAAGAGTTACGGTAAGGGGCGAAAAGTCGGATTGGTGAACAGTAACAAGTGGAGTACCACAAGGATCGGTGCTGGGACCAATTCTATTTCTTGTATATGTTAACGACATGTTTACAGGCGTAGAGTCCTACATGTCGATGTTTGCGAATGATGCAAAATTGATGAGAAGAGTTGTGACAGATAAGGATTGCAGGATTCTCCACGAGGACCTGAACAGGTTGCAGAGATGGTCAGAGAAATGGCTACTGGAGTTCAACACGAGCAAATGTAAAGTTATGGAAATGGGACTAGGAGATAGGAGACCAAAGGGACAGTACATAATGAAGGGGAACAGCCTACCTGTGACGACACGCAAAAGACACCTGGGTGTGGACGTAACACCTAATCTATCTCCTGAGGGACATATAAATAGGATAACGACAGCAGCGTACTCTACACTGGCAAAAGTTAGAACATCATTCAGAAACCTAAGTAAGGAGGCATTTAAGGCGCTTTACACTGCCTACGTGAGGCCAGTCTTAGAGTATGCCGCCTCATCATGGAGTCCCCATCTGAAGAAGCATATAATGAAACCGGAAAAGGTTCAGAGGTTTGCAACGAGACTCGTCCCAGAGCTACGAGGGATAGGGTAAGAGGAGCGCCTGAGGGAACTGTGCCTTACGACACTAGAAAGAAGAAGGGAGAGGGGGACATGATAGGAACGTATAAAATACTCAGAGGGATTGACAGAGTGGACATAGACGAAATGTTCACAAGGAATAGTAACAGAACGAGGGGATATGGATGGAAGCTTGAAACTCAGATGAGTCACAGAGATGTTAGGAAGTTTTCTTTTAGCGTGAGAGTAGTGGGAAAATGGAATGCACTTCAGGAACAGGTTGTGGAAGCAAATACTATTCATAATTTTAAAACCAGGTATGATATTGAAATAGGACAGGAGTCATTGCTGTAAGCAACCGATGCTCGAAAGGCGGGATCCAAGAGTCAATGCTCGATCCTGCAGACACAACTAGGTGAGTACAACTAGGTGAGTACACACACACACACAACAGGAAACAGTCCGTGGCAGCTGACTAACTCCCAGGTACCTATTTACTGTTAGGTAACAGGGGCATAGGGTAAAGAAACTGCCCATCGTTTCTTGTCGGCGCCCGGGATCGAACCCGGGACAACAGGATCACGTGACCCACGTGCTGTCCGCTCGGCCACAGGCTTTCTAGCGTGCGTATGTCTGTGCGTTTTCGTGAGCTTGTATGTGTGTGTGTGTGATGCTGGCAGGGACGGGCAGTGACCTCAGCTCAGCCTTCTAAACAGTCTTAGTGTAACCCAGACACTCGTGTCCCGCGGTGCTCGTCTCGGTGTTAACATTAATACTTGTGTATTGAGTTAACTTCAACTTCTCCTTTTATCTTCTTCCATTTATTAACTAACTGACAAGGACGAAATCTTTTCTTATCTCTATGACCCTTTTATGTATCTAGTATTTTTGTAACCATGCCTCACTACTTTCTTAATTGTACCTAGAATCCTGCATGTCTTACCAACCAGACTCCTGGGTAGCTATGCGACCACACTCACCTCACTCTAGGAACGGCGACGTAATGTTTTTTGAAATTGAATTTCCATTGCAAAATTTATGTGAACTTCATCGATCTATACGTCACCTGACTGCTGTCAATTCCAGAATTACTTTTCAGCACGTGACGGGGAGGAGTGTATTATGGACGATGGTTTGTACAGCTCTCTCGTCCGTGGCTGGACTAAAGTATCGGATGGAAAGGAGGAATTATCAGAGAAAGCGCCAAGCCATTACGACTATACAGCACTTGGAAGGGATTAGGATAAGGATTTGGGATGGGACGAGGGGGAAGGAATAGTGCCCAACCCCTTGGACGGTCGGGGATTAAACGCCGACCTGCAAAAAGCGAAACCGTCGCTCTACCGTCCAACCGAAGTGGTTGGGCACTTGAGTTGGAACCCTAAGCATAGGATGAATGAATATTATTGCCAATTTTAGGATAAACTTCCTCAAGGCTTGGCAGCTCAAGACATCAGCGTGCAAGCTTTATTTTATTAATATTTTAAGGATAAGGGAAAGAGTGAATAAAACAAACATAATCAAAGTTGAGAAATAGAATGGAAGAGGCAGGGGAAAACAGGAGATAAAGTCACAGGGAAGAAACAATAAGACAAGAAGAGCAGCAGACGGTTAAGGAATCAAACAAACGATTATTCGAAGGTCAAAGGGACAAATTACCTCTCAAACCCTCAAAGATGGTGATTATATCAGGAAACAAATCCCTAAGCGGATGTATTCAGATGATAGCAATTATATGTAAATTCCGCCACTCATATGTCTCTGGTCCTAGTCTGGCGGCCAACTTTAACACTTCTGACTTTGCTTTGTGCTTGACAGGATGTGGACTCAGCGTTACCGCTGCCTATTTCAGAACCTGTGTGATATACAACTTGAGGTGTCCTGATTGACTTCTTGTTCAACTCATAATAGGACAAACTATCCCATCTGGGAGAAACTGCAGACATGACATCAGAAGTAAAAGCCCAGATCCAGTTCCTGTTTCCTATTTGCGTTTTTAGCCAGCAATCAATTCTACTCCCTCAACGACCATGATGCCAATCTTGAGGTTATCTTGAGATGATTTCGGGGCTTTAGTGTCCCCGCGGCCCGGTCCTCGACCAGGCCTCCACCCCCAGGAAGCAGCCCGTGACAGCTGACTAACACCCAGGTACCAATTTTACTGCTAGGTAACAGGGGCATATGGTGAAAGAAACTCTGCCCACTCTTTCTCGCCGGCGCCTGGGATCGAACCTAGGACCACAGGATCACAATAATTAGAGAAAATATATTAATTCAGAAAAACTTGGCTTATTAGGCAAATCGCGCCTTGCATAGTAGGCTGAGAAGTGCGTTCTGGCTACTAGGTACGACATATATATATATATATATATATATATATATATATATATATATATATATATATATATATATATATATATATATATATATTTATATATATATATATATATATATATATATATATATATATATATATATATATGTCGTACCTAGTAGCCAGAACTCACTTCTCAGCCTACTATTCAAGGCCCGATTTGCCTAATAAGCCAAGTTTTCCTGAATTAATATATTTACTATAATTTTCTTCTTATGAAATGATAAAGCAACCCTTTTCTCTATGTATGAGGTCAATTTTTTTTTATTGGAGTTAAAATTAACGTAGATATATGACCGAACCTAACCAACCCTACCTAACCTAACCTAACCTATATTTATAGGTAAGGTTAGGTTAGGTAGCCAAAAAAAGCTAGGTTAGGTTAGGTTAGGTAGGTTAGGTAGACGAAAAAACATTAATTCATGAAAACTTGGCTTATTAGGCAAATCGGGCCTTGAATAGTAGGCTGAGAAGTGCGTTCTGGCTATTAGGTACGACATATATATATATATATATATATATATATATATATATATATATATATATATGGGTACCACCACTGGTTTAATTAAAAGGAACCACATCCACGAAGAAGAAAATAAATAGTGTTCAGAGAAGACCTTGTGGAGTCTCACTGAATATATTAATCTTTTCCTCTCCTACCACCCCTATTATTTTTTTTATTTAATTTTATTGCAATACTACAGTTTACAGAAAACACACACTTATATAACAATATACCAATCAGTGTTCGAAGACCTCGTCCAGCTCTTCGGGGGTCGGGTGCGTACCCAAGATACTGCACGCATTTCCCCTCTGAACAGCGACACTGAGGCGCTGGAACATGAAACTGGCCGCTCTTGGGTCTCTAGTCTTCCCAATGAGTTCCTCGCCCAGCTCCTTCAGGAAGTTAAGTGCACATTTACCCCAGGCGCCCAAAGTCTCAGACCCTATTGGCACGAACCGGTAACAACGTTCTAGGTCCCTGTACTTAAATAAGTATATATAAATATATATATATATATATATATATATATATATATATATATATATATATATATATATATATATATATATATATATATATATATATATATATATATATATATGTCGCACCTAGTAGCCAGAACGCACTTCTCAGCCTACTATGCAAGGCTCGATTTGCCTAATAAGCCAAGTTTTCATGAATTAATTGTTTTTCGACTACCTAACCTACCTAACCTAACCTAACCTAACTTTTTCGGCTACCTAACCTAACCTAACCTATAAAGATAGGGTAGGTTAGGTTAGGTAGGGTTGGTTAGGTTCGGACATATATCTACATTAATTTTAACTCCAATAAAAAAAATTGACCTCATACATAATGAAATAAGTAGCTTTATCATTTCATAAGAAAAAAAATTGAGAAAATATATTAATTCATGAAAACTTGGCTTATTAGGCAAATTTGGTGGTCTTTTTCGTTTTGGTAGGGACGCGAGTCTTATTTTCCTCGGCGTCACCCCTTTTATATGAAAGGAACCGTCGGAAATGCATCCGAGGTGCCGTGTGGTACAGCACCACACGGCATACAGTGATACAACACCACCATCTGGCTATGGTGTGTTGTATCACTACGCTACACTTATGTCAAACTCTCTCAAGACGTTATTCTACACCTCCAATGCATTCTCACTCTCCTGAGATCAGGAGGACATTCCAGCACTCGCCACAAATTTCGACATTCCCCTACACAGCACCTCTTCTGTGCTAGGTAAGTCCACTACGGGCTCACCATAGCCCGTGCTACTGGCCCCGCTCCTATGCCAGATAAGCTAAAGGCTCACCATACCTCGTGCTACTTGGAACTCGTTCCGAGTAGCTGAATTTATAACAGCATCCGACATTCCACAGCGAGTCCCAGCAAGAGGAGGGAAGGAATGATCCTCCTGATCTCATTCCTGAATGAAGGAGGGAAGGCGGTCAGAATAAGAATTTGGGATGGAAAGGTTGAAGGAATGTGGTGCCCAACCACTTATACGGGCGGGTATTTGAACGCCGACCTGCACGGAGAAGCGATACCGTCCTCCAACAAAAAGAGAGTCCCTAGACGAGCATAATCACAACGACGTCTAATGATGACCCCCCCCCCCCCCCCCCAGCCAGGTCTATGGGTGTAAGCACTTAGAATCTTTGGATCAGAATATTGTTTACAGCCTCGTGATAAACGATGTGGGTTTTGTCCAAAAAATTGGTTTAATATAATATACTTACACATAAATTGGGTCTTTCTGTCACCTTCGTTCAAACACAACGTTACTTTAGTAAGTTTCATCATTGTATTATAAACAACTCATAAATTACAATGAATAGTTTACGTATAGTGGTAGTATATTATTTTGTTGATACAATTTTTTTATTAATTTCTGATTTTTATTACAGTTAATACTAAAAATATTTGACAGTGTTAGAATTGTTATATTATTATTATTGAGAAAGCCAGTAGGAGTGTCACAGTCGACGCCAAGGCGTTCTTGCCTGTAGTCTAGGAATCCTTGAGTGAAACCTTGATAAGGCTACAGAGCAAGCCTCGGGAACCTTATAGGATTGAGTTGAGTCCCAGGTTGCTAAGCTGTTGACCATGTCGTGGTGTAGGTGGTCTAAGGCGTGTGCTTGGAACTACCCAGAGCATCGGTTCTAATCCTCCTCGTGACTCCTATAATGATTTTCTGATTGATACATCTCGTTAATGTGATTTTTTCCGTGAACAATTATTATTTGTATTATTATTTGTACTACTTTTACTAAAATTTGCAATATAAATTCAATTACTACTGCTAACATTAGCGTGATTGTAAAATACTTTCATGCGTCAACTTATTACCATTGGCATTCCTGCGCGCCAATATTTTAATAACATATATAATCTGTCCGGTGGGTAAAGAGGGAAATAATTTCCCGGGGAAGCAATTTATCTGCACTTGGGCAACAAATTGAAATTTTGGGCCGTAAACTGATTTATGATGTCGATAGATTCGTAAGAGTTGGCACTGAATCACATCCTCGAGCGGCCATGGTGGGGAAACATGTTCATGGAAAAGGTACAGTGATATTGGTGGCAAGTTGTGTGTGTGTGTGTGTGTGTGTGTGTGTGTGTGTGTGTGTGTGTGTGTGTGTGTGTACTCACCTAGTTGTACTCACCTTGTTGTGTTTGCGAGGGTTGAGCTCTGGCTCTTTGGTTCCGCCTCTCAACCGTCAATCAACAGGTGTACAGATTCCTGAGCCTATTGGGCTCTATCATATCTACACTTGAAACTGTGTATGGAGTCAGCCTCCACCACATCACTTCCTAATGCATTCCATTTGTCAACCACTCTGACACTAAAAAAGTTCTTTCTAATATCTCTGTGGCTCATTTGGGCGCTCAGTTTCCACCTGTGTCCCCTTGTACGTGAGCCCCTTAGTGTTAAATAGCCTGTCTTTATCTACCCCTATCAATTCCCTTGAGAATCTTGAATGTAGTGATCATGTCCCCCCTAACTCTTCTGTCTTCCAGCGAAATGAGGATCAATTCCCGCAGTCTCTCCTCGTAGCTCATACCTCTCAGCTCGGGTACTAGTCTGGTGGCAAATCTTTGAACCTTTTCCAGTTTAGTCTTATCTTTGACTAGATATGGACTCCATGCTGGTGCCGCATACTCCAGGATTGGTCTGACATATGTGGTATATAATGTTCTGAAAGATTCCTTACACAAGTTTCTAAAGGCCGTTCTTATGTTAGCCAACCTGGCATATGCCGCTGATGTTATCCTCTTGATATGAGCTTCAGGGGACAGGTCTGACGTGATAACAATCGTGATATAGCGTGATATATCAGGTCACACGTGATGTCTGGCGTGTGTGTGTGTGTGTGTGTACTCACCTAATTGTGCTTGCGGGGGTTGAGCTTTGGCTCTTTGGTCCCGCCTCTCAACCATCAATCAACTGGTGTACAGATTCCTGAGCCTACTGGGCTCTATCATATCTACATTTGAAACTGTGTATGGAGTCAGCCTCCACCACATCACTTCCTAGTGCATTCCATTTACTAACTACTCTGACACTGAAAAAGTTCTTTCTAATGTCTCTGTGGCTCATTTGGGTACTCAGCTTCCACCTGTATCCCCTTGTTCGCGTCCCTCCATTGTTGAATAGTTCATCCTTGTTTACCCGGTCGATTCCCCTGAGGATTTTTTAGGTTGTGATCATGTCCCCCCCATACGTCAGGCTGCGAGCAGCCGCGTCTAACAGCCTGGTTGATCAGTCCAGCAACCAGGAGGCCTGGTCGACGACCGGGCCGCGGGGACACTAAGCCCCGGAAGCACCTCAAGGTAGCCTCAAGGTAAGGTAGGTAGCCCCTTACTCTTCTGTCTTCCAGTGTCGTAAGGTGCATTTCCCGCAGCCTTTCCTCATAACTCATGCCTCTTAGTTCTGGGACTAGTCTAGTAGCATACCTTTGGACTTTTTCCAACTTCGTCTTGTGCTTGACAAGGTACGGGCTCCATGCTGGGGCCGCATACTCCAGGATTGTTCTTACATATGTGGTGTACAAAATTCTGAATGATTCCTTACACAGGTTCCTGAACGCCGTTCTGATGTTAGCCAGCCTCGCATATGCCGCAGACGTTATTTTCTTTATGTGGGCTTCAGGAGACAGGTTTGGTGTGATATCAACTCCTAGATCTTTCTCTCTATCCGTTTCATTAAGTACTTCATCTCCTATTCTGTATCCTGTGCCTGGACTCCTGTTTCCACTGCCTAGTTTCGTTACTATGCATTTACTCGGGTTGAACTTCAACAGCCATTTGTTGGACCATTCACTCAGTCTATCTAGGTCATCTTGTAGCCTCCTACTATCATCCTATGTTTCAATCCTCCTCATAATTTTTTCATCGTCGGCAAACATTGAGAGGAACGAATATATACCCTCTGGGAGATCATTTACATATACCAGAAACAGTATAGGTCCAAGGACTGACCCATGCGGGACTCCACTTGTAACGTCTCGCCAATCTGAGACCTCACCCCTCATACAGACTCGTTATCTCCTGTTGCTTAGGTACTCCTCTATCCACCGGAGTACCTACCCTTTCACTCCAGCCTGTATCTCCAACTTTCGCACTAGCCTCTTTGACTGTATCAAAGGCTTTCTGACAATCCAAAAATATGCAGTCTGCCCACCCTTCTCTTTCTTGCCTTATTTTTGTTGCCTGGTCGTAGAATTCAAGTAACCCTGTGAGGCAGGACCGGCCATCCCTGAACCCATGTTGATGCTGTGTTACAAAGTTCCTTCGCTCCGGAAGCTCCACTAGTTTTTTTCACACAATCTTCTCCATCAGCTTGCATGGTAACCAGGTTAGGGACACTGGCCTGTAGTTCAGTGCCTCCTGTCTATCCCCTTTCTTGTATGTGTGTGTGTGTGTGTGTGTGTGTGTGCGCTCGCGCTCGCGTGTGTGTACTCACCTAGTTGTGCTTGCAGGGGGTTGAGCTCTGGCTCTTTGGTCCCGCCTCTCAACCGTCAATCAACAGGTGTACAGGTTCCTGAGCCTATTGGGCTCTATCATATCTACACTTGAAACTGTGTATGGAGTCAGCCTCCACCACATTACTTTTTAATGCATTCCATTTGTCAACCACTCTGACACTAAAAAAGTTCTTTCTAATATCTCTGTGGCTCATTTGGGCACTCAATTTCCACCTGTGTCCCCTAGTGCGTGTGCTCCTTGTGTTAAATAGCCTGTCTTTATCAACCCTGTCGATTCTCTTGAGAATCTTGAATGTGGTGATCATGTCCCGTCTAACTTTTCTGTCTTCCAACGAAGTGAGGTTTAATTCCCGTAGTCTCTCCTCGTAGCTCATACCTCTCAGCTCGGGTACTAGTCTGGTGGCAAACCTTTGAACCTTTTCCAGTTTGGTCTTATGCTTGACTAGATATGGGCTCCATGCTGGAGCCGTATACTCCAGGATTGGTCAGACATATGTGGTATATAATGTTCTGAAAGATTCCTTACACAAGTTTCTAAAGGCCGTTCTTATGTTAGCCAACCTGGCATATGCTGCTGGTGTTATACTCTTGATATGAGCTTCAGGGGACAGGTCTGGCGTGATATCAACTCCTAGATCTTTCTCTCTGTCCGTTTCATTAAGTACTTCATCTCCTATTCTGTATCCTGTGCCTGGCCTCCTGCTTCCACTGCCTAGTTTCGTTACTTTGCATTTACTCGGGTTGAACTTCAACAGCCATTTGTCGGACCATTCACTCAGTCTATCTAGGTCATCTTGTAGCCTCCTACTATCATCCTCTGTTTCAATCCTCCTCATAATTTTTTCATCGTCGGCAAACATTGAGAGGAACGAATATATACCCTCTGGGAGATCATTTACATATACCAGAAACAGTATAGGTCCAAGGACTGACCCATGCGGGACTCCACTTGTAACGTCTCGCCAATCTGAGACCTCACCCCTCATACAGACTCGTTATCTCCTGTTGCTTAGGTACTCCTCTATCCACCGGAGTACCTACCCTTTCACTCCAGCCTGCATCTCCAACTTTCGCACTAGCCTCTTTGACTGTATCAAAGGCTTTCTGACAATCCAAAAATATGCAGTCTGCCCACCTTTCTCTTTCTTGCCTTATTTTTGTTGCCTGGTCGTAGAATTCAAGTAACCCTGTGAGGCAGGACCTGCCATCCCTGAACCCATGTTGATGCTGTGTTACAAAGTTCCTTCGCTCCGGAAGCTCCACTAGTTTTTTTCACACAATCTTCTCCATCAGCTTGCATGGTATCCAGGTTAGGGACACTGGCCTGTAGTTCAGTGCCTCCTGTCTATCCCCTTTCTTGTATGTGTGTGTGTGTGTGTGTGTGCGCGCGCTCGCGTGTGTGTACTCACCTAGTTGTAGTCACCTAGTTGTGCTTGCAGGGGGGTTGAGCTCTGGCTCTTTGGTCCCGCCTCTCAACCGTCAATCAACAAGTGTACAGGTTCCTGAGCCTATTGGGCTCTATCATATCTACACTTGAAACTGTGTATGGAGTCAGCCTCCACCACATTACTTTTTAATGCATTCCATTTGTCAACCACTCTGACACTAAATCTTTCTAATATCTCTGTGGCTCATTTGGGCACTCAATTTCCACCTGTGTCCCCTAGTGCGTGTGCTCCTTGTGTTAAATAGCCTGTCTTTATCAACCCTGTCGATTCTCTTGAGAATCTTGAATGTGGTGATCATGTCCCGCCTAACTTTTCTGTCTTCCAACGAAGTGAGGTTTAATTCCCGTAGTCTCTCCTCGTAGCTCATACCTCTCAGCTCGGGTACTAGTCTGGTGGCAAACCTTTGAACCTTTTCCAGTTTGGTCTTATGCTTGACTAGATATGGGCTCCATGCTGGAGCCGTATACTCCAGGATTGGTCTGACATATGTGGTATATAATGTTCTGAAAGATTCCTTACACAAGTTTCTAAAGGCCGTTCTTATGTTAGCCAACCTGGCATATGCTGCTGGTGTTATACTCTTGATATGAGCTTCAGGGGACAGGTCTGGCGTGATATCAACCCCCAGGTCTTTTTCTCTCTCTGACTCTTGAAGTATTTCATCTCCCAAATGATACCTTGTATCTGGTCTCCTGCTTTCTACACCTATCTTCATTACATTACACTTGCTTGGGTTAAACTCTAACAGCCATTTGTTCAACCGTTCCTGCAGCTTGTCCAGGTCCTCCTGAAGCCTCAAGCTGTCCTCTTCTGTCATAATCCTTCTCATAATTTTGACGTCGTAAGCAAACATTGAGAGGAATGAGTCTATACCCTCAGGGAGATCATTTACGAATATCAGAAAGAGGATAGGTCCGAGTACAGGGCCCTGTGGGACTCCACTAGTGACTTCACGCCATTCTGAGGTCTCACCCTTCACTGTAACTATCTGCTTCCTATTGCTTAGGTACTCCCTTATCGCAGGCGATGAGTCACAATAACGTGGCTGAAGTATGTTGACCAGACCACGCACTAGAAATTGAAGGGACGACGACGTTTCGGTCCGTCCTGGACCATTCTCAAGTCGATTGTGATGAGGAGGTAGGGACAGGCAATAAATAGGCAAGAGAGAGCTGAGGAGGAAAGTCAGGTGTAGGGGATAGTAGTAATGGAAACTGCAGCAGGCCTATTGGCCCATACGAGGCAGCTCCTATTATAACCACCGAAGGAGAAGTAATAGGAAAAAGAAGAGGATAGCAAGGGAGCGTAGGAGAAGACAATGAACAGAAAAAGGGAGAAGAGAGAAAGAAAAGGAAAGAGAAAGAAAGAAATGGAAGGGGGAAAGCTTATGTTAAGTCACGTTTGTTAGAAAGATTAGAGCATTTGAGTATATACTGTGAAAGGGAAGAGTCCACAGCAACAAAGCCAGGACTCAAGTTCATGTTGGGTACATTGTTTATAAGAGCCGATTCTACAAGACGGCGTCTGTGTAGAGTAGAGGCAGGAAAGATTATTTTGGAGGAAGACCAATCAATGGGATGATTAGAATCCCTCACATGGCAGAAGAGAGCATTGTTAGTGTCTGCAGACTTAACACTTCTCTTGTGTTCTTTAAGTCTGTCATTCAGTGTACGGCCAGTTTCGCCAAAGTATTGGAGAGGACAAGATGAACAGGAAATAGAGTAGACACCAGCAGCATTAGAAGTAGGAGGAGCAGTGTGAACTAGATTGCTACGAAGTGTGTTAGTTTGTCGAAACGTCGTCGTCCCTTCAATTTCTAGTGTGTGGTCTGGTCAACATACTCCCTTATCCATTGGAGCGCCCTACCAGTTACTCCTGCCTGTTTCTCCAGCTTATGCATCAATCTTTTATGGTGAGTAAGTGTGTGTGTGTGTGTGAGTGTGTGTGTGTGTGTGTGTGTGTGTGTGTGTGTGTGTGTGTGTGTGTGTGTGTGTGTGTGTGTGTGTGTGTGTGTGTGTGTGTGTGTGTGTGTGTGTGTGTGTGTGTGTGTGTGTGTGTGTGTGTGTGTGTGTGTGTGTGAGTGTGTGTGTACTTACCTATTTGTACTCACCTATTTCTGTCTGCAGGATCGAGCATTGACACTTGGAGCCCACATTTCGAGTAGTCGGTTGTTTACAGCAACGACCCCGGTCCTATTTTTCTATCCTACCTAGACTTAAAATTATGAATAGAATTTGCTTCCACAACCTGCTCCTTAAGTGCATTCCATTTTTCTACTACTCTCACGCTAAAAGAAAACTTCTTAACATGTCTGTGGCTCATCTGAGTTTCCAGCTTCCACTCACGTCCTCTCGTTCTGTTACTATTCCGTGTGAACATTTCGTCTATGTCCACTCTGTCATTTCCCCTGAGTATTTTATACGTTCCTATCATATACCCCCCCTCTCCCTTCTCTTTTCTAGTGTCGTAAGGCTCAGTTCCTTCAGGTGCTCTTCATACCCCATCCCTCGTAACGCTGGGACGAGTCTCGTGGCAAACTTCTGATCCTTTTCCAGTTTCCTTATATGCTTCTTCAAATGGGGCCAGTTTCTTCAGTTTCTTCAGTATGTCTCCATGATGAGGCGGCATACTCTAAGACTGGCCTCCCGTAGGCAGTGTAAAGAGCCCTAAATGCCTCCTTACTTAGGTTTCTAAATGATGTTCTAACTTTTGCCAGTGTCGAGTATGCTGCTGTCGTTATCCAATTTAAATATGCCTCAGGAGATAGATTAGATGTTACGTCCACCCCCAGGTCTCTTTCTCGCGTCGTCACAGGTCGGCAGTTCCCCTTCATTGTGTACTGCCCCTTTGGTCTCCTATCACATATTCCCATTTCCATAACTTTACATTTGCTCGTGTTGAACTCCAGTAGCCATTTATCTGACCATCTCTGCAACCTGTTCAAGTCCTCTTGGAAGATCCTACAGTCCTCATCTGTCACAACTCTTCTCATCAACTTTGCGTCATCCGCGAACATCGACATGTAGGACTCTACTCCTGTAAACATGTCCTTAACGTAAATTAGAAATAGAATTGGTCCCAGCACCGATCCTTGAGGTAATCCACTCGTTACTGTTCGCCAGTCCTACTTCTCGGCCCTTACCGTAACTCTTTGGCTCCTTCCATTTAGGTAGTTCCTTATCCATGCTAGGGCCTTTCCTCACACCCCCGCCTTCCTCTCGGGTTTGAACAGCAGTCTCATGTGCGGCACGTTATCAAAGGCTTTTTGGCAGTACAGAAATATGCAGTCTATCCAACCTTCTCTGTCCTGTCTCATCTTCGTTATTTTATCATAGAATTCCAAAAGGTTTGTTAGGCAAGATTTCTCTTTCCAGAATCCATGTAGATGTTTGTTGACAAACCTAATGTTCTCTAGGTGTGCAACCAGTCTTAGACTAATTATTCTTTTAAGTATTTTACAGGGGATGCTTGTCAGTGATACAGGACTATAGTTAAGTGTGTGTGTGTGTGTGTGAGTGTGTGTGTGTGTGTGTGTGTGTGTGTGTGTGTGTGTGTGTGTGTGTGTGTGTGTGTGTGTGTGTGTGTGTGTATGTATGTGTGTGTGTGTGTGTGTGTGTGTGTGTGTGTGTGTGTGTGTGTGTGTGTGTGTGTGTGTGTGTGTGTGTGTGTGTGTGTGTGTGAGTGTGTTTGTGTGTGTGTGTGTGTGTACTCACCTAATTGTGCTTGCGGGGGTTGAGCTTTGGTTCTTTGGTCCCGCCTCTCAACCGTCAATCAACAGGTGTACAGATTCCTGAGCCTACTGGGTTCCATCATATCTATATTTGAAACTGTGTATGGAGTCAGCCTCCACCACATCACTTCCTAGTGCATTCCATTTACTAACTACTCTGACACTGAAAAAGTTCTTTCTAATGTCTCTGTGGCTACTTTGGGTTCTCAGCTTCCACCTGTGTCTCCTCGTTCGCGTCCCTCCAGTGTTAAATAGTTCATCCTTGTTTACCCGGTCGATTCCCCTGAGGATTTTGTAGGTTGTGATCATGTCGCCCCTTACTCTTCTGTCTTCCAGTGTCGTAAGGTGCATTTCCCGCAGACTTTCCTCGTAACTCATGCCTCTTAGTTCTGGGACTAGTCTAGTGCCATACCTTTGGACTTTTTCCAGCTTCGTCTTGTGCTTGACAAGGTACGGGCTCCATGCAGAGGCCGCATACTCCAGGATTGGTCTTACATATGTGGTGTACAAGATTCTGAATGATTCCTTACACAGGTTCCTGAATGCTGTTCTGATGTTAGCCGCAGACGTTATTCTTTTTATGTGGGCTTCAGGAGACAGGTTTTGTGTGATATCAACTCCTAGACCTTTCTCTCTGTCCGTTTCATTAAGTACTTCATCTCCTATTCTGTATCCTGAGTCTGGCCTCCTGTTTCCACTGCTTAGTTTCATTACTTTGCATTTACTCGGGTTAAACTTCAACAGACATTTGTTGGACGATTCACTCAGTCTGTCTAGGTCATCTTGTAGCCTCCTACTATCGTCCTCAGTTTCAATCATAATTTTTGCATCATCGGCAAACATTGAGAGAAACGATTCTATACCCTCTGGGAAAACATTTATATATATCAGAAACAGTATAGGTCCAAGGACTGAACCCTGTGGGACTCCACTCGTAACGTCTCGCCAATCTGAGACCTCACCCCTCACACTGACTCGTTGTCTCCTGTTGCTTAGGAACTCCTGTATCCAATGGAGTACCTTCCCTTTCACTCCAGCCTGCATCTCCAGCTTTTTCACTAGCCTCTTGTGTGGCACTGTATCAAAGGCTTTCTGACAATGCAAAAATATGCAGTGTGCCCACCCTTCTCTTTCTTGCCTTATTTTTGTTGCCTGGTCGTAGAATTCAAGTAACCCTGTGAGGCAGGACCTGCCATCCCTGAACCCATGTTGATG
Source organism: Procambarus clarkii (assembly GCF_040958095.1). Taxonomy (NCBI): domain Eukaryota; kingdom Metazoa; phylum Arthropoda; class Malacostraca; order Decapoda; family Cambaridae; genus Procambarus; species Procambarus clarkii. Next base: position 7,138,635 of record NC_091223.1, read on the forward strand.
CTGTGTTACAAAGTTCTTTCGCTCCAGGTGCTCCACTAGCTTTCTTCGCACAATCTTATCCATCAGCTTGCATGGTATGCAGGTTAGGAACACTGGCCTGTAATTCAGTGCCTCCTGTCTATCCCCTTTCTTGTATATCGGGACTACATTAGCTGCTTTCCAAATTTCTGGCAGTTCCCCTGTTGCCAGAGATTTGTTATACACTATGGAGAGTGGTAGGCACAGTTCTTCTGCTCCTACCTTTAGTATCCAAGGGGAGATGCCATCTGGGCCTATAGCCTTTGTCACATCCAACTCTAGTAAACACTTCCTTACTTCCCCGCTGGTAATCTTAAACTCTTCCAGTGGTTCCTGGTTAGCTATTCCCTCTCTTATCTCTGGGATTTCTCCTTGTTCTAAGGTGAAGACCTCCTGGAATTTCTTATTCAGTTCCTCGCATACTTCCTTGTCGTTTGTAGTGAATCCTTCTGCCCCTATCTTTAATTTCATAACCTGTTCCTTTACTGTTGTTTTTCTCCTGATGTGGCTATGCAGCAATTTAGTCTGAGTCTTTGCCTTGCTTGCGATGTCATTTTCGCATTGTTTTTCTGCCTCTCTTCTCATCCTGACGTATTCATTCCTGGCATTCTGGTATCTTTCTCTGCTCTCCAGTGTCCTGTTATTCCCATAGTTTCTCCATGGCCTTTTACTTTGCTGTTTAGCTAGCCTACGTTTCTGATTAAACCATGGGTTTCTCATCTTCATTTCACTGTTTTCCTTTTGGGCTGGGAAAAACTTGTTTGCTGCGTCCTTGCACTTTTGCGTGATGTAGTCCATCATATCTTGGGCCGTCTTTTCCCTGAGCTCTGTTTCCCATGCTATATCTGTTAGGAATTTTCTTATCTCCTCATAGTTTCCCTTTCGGTATGCTAACTTTTTGGTTTCGGTATCCCTCCTCGAGTTCAATAACCCATATTCAATCAGGTACTCAAACACCAATACACTGTGGTCGCTCATTCCTACTGGGGCCTCAAAACCGATTTCTCTTATGTCAGAGCCGTTCAGGGTGAAGACCAGGTAGAGTCCCGCTGGTTCATCATTTCCTCTCATCCTTGTGGGTTGTCTGACATGCCGGGTTAAAAAGTTTCTAGTTACCACCTCCAGTAGTTTAGCTCTCCGGGTATCCTCACCTCCATGCGGTTCCTTGTTCTCTTGTTCCTTGTGTGTGTGTGTGTGTGTGTGTGTGTGTGTGTGTGTGTGTGTACTCACCTAATTGTACTCACCTAATTGTGCTTGCGGGGGTTGAGCTCTGGCTCTTTGGTCCCGCCTCTCAACCGTCAATCAACTGGTGAGTGTGTGTGTGTGTGTGTGTGTGTGTGTGTGTGTGTGTGTGTGTGTGTGTGTGTGTGTGTGTGTGTGTGTGTGTGTGTGTGTGTGTGTGTGTGTGTGTTGGTGTATACTCACCTAGTTGTGCTTGCGGGAGTTGAGCTCTGCCTCATACTTGTAGCCTCATACTATTTTCCTCTGTCCTGATCCTCCTCATAATTTTTGCATCATCAGCAAAAAATGAGAGGAACGAGACCCTTTGGGAGATCATATACATATATCGGAAACAGTATAGGTACAAGGACTGATCCCTGTGGGACTCCACTGGTGGCTCTTCGCCCTTCCGAGACCTCACCCCTCACAGTGACTCCCTGTGTCCTGTTGCTTAGGTATTCCCTTATCCAGTGGAGTACCTTCCCTTTCACTCCTGCCTGCACCTCCAGTTAATGTACTAGTCTCTTTCTGTACTAGCCCTCTCTCTCTCTCTCTCTCTCTCTCCCTCTGACCATATTTTTGTCGCCTGGTCATAGAACTCAATTAAACCTGTTAGGCATGATTTGCCATCTCTGAACCCATGCTGATGTTGGGTTACAAAGTTCTTTTTCTCCAGATGTTCTACTAGCTTTTTTAGCACAATCTTCTTCATCGTCTAGCATGGAATGCAAGTTAGGGACACTGGCCTGTAGTTCAGTGCCTCCTGCCTATCACCCTTCTTGAATATTGGGACTACATTGGCCGTTTTACAATTTTTTGGCAGTTCATCTGTTTCCAGTAATTTGTTGTACACCATGGAGAGTGGCAGGCACAGAGCGTCTGCTCGTTCTTTTAGAATTCATGGTGAAATTCCATCCAGGCCTACAGCCTTTTTCACATCCAAATCCAGCAGATGCTTCCTCACCTCCACACTAATAATCACAAACTCCTCTAGTGGTGTCAGGTTTGATGTTCCCTCTCCTATCTCTGGGACTTCTCCTTGCTCTGAGGTGAAGACCTCCTAGAATTTCTTATAGCGTTTCTCGCACACTTCTTGTTGTTTGTAGTGAATCTTTCTGTCCCTATCCTCAGTTTCCTTATCTGTTCCTTCACTGTTGTTTTCCTCCTGATGTAGCTATGCAGAAGTTTGGGTTGAGTCCTTGCCTTGCTCGCTATGTCATTTTCGTATTGCCTCTCTACCCCTCTTCTCACCCTGACATATTCATTCTTGGCGCTTTGGTATCTTTCTCTGCTGTCTAGTGTTCTGTTGTTTCTATAGTTTCTCCATGCCCTTTTACTTAGTTACTTTGCTAGCTTACACATCTGGGTTTCTTATCTGCATTTCATTTTTTTTCTTTTGCACTGGGACGAACTTGTTGCTGCCTCCTTACACTTCTGTGTGATGTAGTCCATCATGTCTTGAGCCGTCTTTCCTCTGAGCTCTGTTTCTCAAGCTATATCAGTTAGGAATTTGCTTATCTCCTCATAGTTTCACTTCCGGAATGCCAGCCTCTTGCTTTCTGTGTCCTTCCTTGAGTACATTAACCCTTCTTCGACCAGATACTCAAACAACAGTACACTGTGATCACTCATTCCCACGGGGGCTTCGAGACCGATTTCCCTTATGTCTGAATCGTTCAGAGTGAGTACTAGGTCGAGTGTTGCTAGTTCATCATTGCCTCTCATTCTCGTGGGACCCTTGCCATGCTGACTTAAAACCTTTCTAGTCGCCACCTCTAACAGTTTCGCTCTCCATGTTTCCTCACCCCCATGGGATTCCTTACTTTTCCAGTCCAACATTCCGTGATTAAAGTCCCCCTTGATGAGTAGATGGGATCGGTTTCTACAGGCAGCAGCGGCTGCTCTCTCAGTTATAGTGTTAACTGCTATGTTGTTTCTGTTATACTCTAGCATGGATCTTCTGTCATTTAGTGGAGGGTTATATATCACTGCTACTACTACTCTTGGTCCTACCATCGTCATGGTGCCTGCTATGAAGTCTCTGAACCCTTCGCAGCTCTGAATAACCATCTCCACGAAACTCTATTCCTTTCACCAAGTTATGTGTGTGTACTCACCTAGTTGTTATTGCGGGGGTTGATCTCTGGCTCTTTGGTCCCGCCTCTCAACTGTCAATCAACAGGTGTACAGATTCCTGAGCCTACTGGGCTCTATCATATATACATTTAAAACTGTGTATAGAGTCAGCCTCCACCACATCACTGCCTAATGCATTCCACTTGTTAACTACTCTGACACTGAAAAAGTTCTTTCTAACGTCCCTGTGACTCATTTGGGTACTCAGTCTCCACCTGTGTCCCCTTGTTCGCATACCACCTATGTTAAAAAGTTTATCCTTATCTATTTATCTATCTGTAAATTCCTCTGAAAATTTTGTAGGTAGTGATCATGTCTCCCCTTATTCTTCAGTCTTCCAGTGTCATAAGGTGCATTTCACGCAGCCTTTCCTCGTAACTCATGCCTCTTAGTTCTGGGACTAGCCTAGTGGCATACGTCTGAACTTTTTCCCAGCCTCGTCTTCTGATTGACAAGGTATGGGCTCCATGCTGGGGCCGCATACTCCAAGATAGGCCTCACATATGCTGTGTACAAGGTTCTGAATGATTGCTTACACAGGTCCCTGAAGGCGGTTCTGATGTTAGCAAGCCTCGCATACGCCGCAGATGTTATTTTTTTATGTGGGCTTCAGGACACAGGTTTCGTGTGATATCAACTCCTAGATCTTTTTCTCTGTCCGTTTCATTAAGTACATCATTTCCCATTCGGTATCCTGTATCTGGCCTCCTGTTTTCACCGCCTACTTTCATGACCTTGCATATACTCTGGTTGAACTTTAGTACCCATTTGTTGGACCATTCATTCAGTCTGTCTAGGTCATCTTGTAGCCTCCTACTATCATCCTCTGTTTTAACCCTTCTCATAATTTTTGCATCAACAGCAAACAATGAGAGGAACGATTCTATTCCTTCTGGGAGATCATTTACATATATCAGAAACAGTATAGGTCCAAGGACTGAACCCTGCGGGACTCCACTGGTGAAGTCTCGCCAGTCTGAGGCCAGACCTCACACAGTGACTCGCTGTATTCTGTTGCTTAGGCACTCCCTTATCTAATAGAGTTCCTTCCCTTTCACTCATGCCTGCATCTCCAGCTTTTTCACTAGCCTCTTGTGTGGTACTGTGTCAAAGGCTTTCTGGCAGTTCAAAAATATGCAGTCTGCCCACCCCTCTCTTTCTTGCCTGATATTTGTTGCCTGGTCATAGAATTCAATTAATCCTGTGAGGCAGGACTTACCATCCCTGAACCCATGTTGATGCTGTGTTACAAAGTTCTTTTGCTCCATATGTTCCACTAGCTTTCTTCGCACAATCTTCTCCGTCAACTTGC
>NC_091223.1:7148321-7185821 GCF_040958095.1 Procambarus clarkii
ATTGCATTGAAAAATATAATTTTCATAGATTTTGATTTATTTTAATTTTGATTAAATTATTTTGTGTGACATTGCTTTGGAATTAAGCTGTGTTGTTTGCCATACCGTTCATTTCGTGAGTGTAAGTATAGATGCCCCACCTGTGATAGGTAAAAACATGCTTTTTATATATAGCAGCATCATCTGTTGCTCGTAACAGCAACACACGCTATACTAAATATATTACGATTCCCTTTTAACGTTTCTGATTTCATTAATAAATAGAATTTTCATAGATTTTAATTATTTTTATTTTTATTTAATTATTTAGTGTGACATTGCATTGGAATTGAGCAGTGTTGCTTACCATACCATATATTTCGTGATAATAGTTTATTTGTTTATTTTTTCATTGTTTCTTATCTCGTTTTTTTACTGTTTTTCTTATATTTCAGAGATGGAAACATCAGATCATTTGATGTTCACAATTTTCTGATGGAAACATCAGATCATTTGGGAATGCATCGGACAAGGGAGCGGGGAATGGTGGGGAGGACGAGTGGATGGGAGTGGGGAAGGGTAGGTTGGACGAGGGGACAGGAGAGGGGGTAATGATGGGGAGGACGAGGGGACAGGGGAGTTGGGGATGGTGGAGATGAGGGGACAGGCGAATGGAGAATGGTGGAGAGGACCAATGCAACCTATGTTTGTGTTACATTGTTGAGTAGATTAGATACAGTGTTTAGTGGATTATGATATTTATTTAGGGGAAGTGGGGGATGGTGTGGGAGGGCGAGGGGGACGGGGGAGAGGGGGAATGGTAAGAAGGACGAGGGACGGGGGAGTGGGAGATGGTGGGGAGGACGAGGGGACGGTGGAGAGGGGAATAGTTACGAGCACAAGGAAAAACTGTAGTAGGGGATTGTGAAGAGGACAAAGGGATGGGGGCGAGGAGGGATTGGTAGGGGAGCACGAGGGGACGGGGAAGTCAGGAATGGTTAGGAGAACGAGTGGACAGGGGGAGGGTGGGAATGGTGGGTAGGACTAGGAGACAGGGGAAGGGTGCTGTTGCTCAGTAACGCACATGTGTTGCTGAGCCACAGCAATGCGTGGCCGGGTACAGCTAATTCTAAATATTATTAAAAAACTCATTTAACAACAAGAAATCTGAAAATTTATAGTTCTCTGTGTGGGGTTTTCCCCAGCAAGATTATGTTTGTTAATTTATGTATATATTACATTATTAATTTATTGAACTTACTTTAATTTATTACTTTTCATTCTAAGTGGACTGTATATTTAAAAGTTATCTTGCTAGGGGCTTATCTGTACACAAGTTTGGGAGGGGGGAATTTTGTACGTAGCCTATTAATCAAATAATTTATAATTGTAATAAATTACTGAGTTAATGTTCTACTGCTGTCAAAACAAATGTCAAAACTCATTCACAAAATTACGGGGAATATGTGCAGTATAAGACCCGGTATTTTATGAAGTATTTAAAATCAGCCGAGATCACCACCATAGTGAACTGATCAACCATATTTTAATCGTAGAATTCATGCGATATATCCCAAACCCCATATGCTTCTATCTTGCAGATAAGGGAGAGACGAACCTCAGTAAATGTAACCAGTTAGCTGATAAAGTCTAATCCATAAATCTTTCATTCATATTCCAGTAAGTCATCTTGGTCAAGTCTTGCTCCTCTAAATTAAGTCGTATAGATATTAACTAAGCACTTTACTGCAGATACTGTAAAACGTATGGACACCTTATTAACAAATGTCCAAATCCCCGTTGCAGACCGACGAAAACTGAATCGCCTAAGCCTAAACCTCAACCTTTTAATCCTTTGTTACATGTAAATGTTCTAGTTACTGATCTTGCTTTATTTGACAGACATGTGTATCTAGGAACTGTTTTTGCCAACCGTAGGAATTCTGATGGAACTAGCCCAATACGCATCTTGAAGGACACAGCTTCGCTACAAAGTATTCTTCTGAAAGCTGCTGAACCTCACGTCACCTACACTGGAGAACCGTCCTGATCACTGACCTCACTGCAACTACACCATACCCGCTTGCCACAGTCCACCTGGAGTGTCCTTCATTCATGGAATGGTCCAAGTCACAATTCGAGAAAAATCTATTCCCAGGAATTCATCTTCTCCTGGGCAACGACTTGACCAACCAGCAAGACTCCACCAACTTGACCCTCTGTGACGAACCCCAGGTATTTGACTCGGCAATGGAAGAAGACCATGCCATGACTTACGCAGCTGAAGAAGAGGTAACCGTGACAGAAGAGCCATCAGTTCTTTACTTATTACATCTTCCTCAATTGCATCTCCCAGCCTGTTCTAGTGCCTACCTGTGCTCAAGCCGCTCAACCACCACAAGTAGCAACAGCTTTCCCTCGAGACGTGCAAGACTTCCCATCGAATTTCAACCTGTTGGAGTTCCTTAAGTTACAACAATCTGACATTCCATTAACTCCTTTGTTTTTCCAAGCTTAGATTAAGTAGTTAGATTAATTAGATTAATTCATTAATTCAAGCTTAGATTAATCAGTAGTTCCAACATCTTTAAGACGGGAAATAATATCTTTAACTCATGGCCCGATGTCTCATTACATCATCAATAAAACATATAATGCACTTCTCCAAGACTATTTTTGGCCAGGCTTGGCACGAGATGTAAAGACCTTTCTTAATACTTGCCATATATGTCAAATGGCAGGTAAACCTAATGTTCTTATTCCAAAGGCAACACTTATCCCTATTCCTGTACCTTCAGAACCTTTTTCTAAGCTCATCATCGACTGTGTCGGGCACTAACCAAGAACCATGGTCAGGCAACATGTACATAATCACTATCATGTGTCCAACCACCAAGTTCCCAAATAGCAATTCCTATCAAGAACATTACGGCTGCTAAAGTTGTCAAGCATCTGTTGAAGATCTTCACTCAGTTTAGATTCCCGAAGGAGATCCAAAGTGACTGTGGAACTAATTTCATCATTGAGTTGTTTAAAAAAACTTTCAGTAATATAACATTACATTAGTCTTGTCTAGCCGATATCATCCTGCTTCACAGGGATCTCTAGAACGTAATCATCAAACCATCAAGTCACTGTAAAATAAATTTTGTATCGATACTGAGAAAGAGTGGGATAATCAATTAGATCTCCTTATGTGAATTTTTAGAAGTCTTCTTAATGAGTCTCTTGGAGTATCGCCTTATGAGATGCTCTACGGTCGTAAGTGCAGTGGCCCTCTTAAAGCCTTTAAAAAGATTTTTTAACCTCAAACACCTTCAATGATCCCTTAATATGTTTCAGTTTCTTAAAAACTTGAGACATAAACTTGAATAAGTGCATAAGTTTGCTAGTGTTAATTTATGACCTCTCAACGTAAGATGAAAACACACTTTGACAAGAACACTAAAGTAAGTAAGTTTAATGTAGGAGACTTCGTACTGGCATATTTTCCTATCCCAAGCTCTCCATATCAAAGTAAATTTTCAGGACCTTATCGCATCAAAGAATGCAAGAACAACAACAACTACAGTCTAAAAAAAACTCTTTGTCGGTGTCGCAAGACACAACTCTACCACGTCAACCTACTTTAAGCATATCTTCACCACCAGTATTGTTGTGTATATCCGCTTTTAGGGAGAGATATTCCAACAGTGACACATACGATGCTACATTTCCACCTAAGTGTGATAATTCTAAGTTAATGACCTCTAATTTTGAAATCTTAAAGGATCTCCCTAAATACCTACAATATTCTGATAATAGTGTTTCTATGATCAAACTAATCTCTACACATAAAGATCTGTTTCAAGACACTCTTCTCGAATGTACTTTAGTGCAACATGATATCCAGCTGCTCCCAGATACGATGCCCATCCGTCTGCCTTACTACCTCATCAGTCTACAGAAGAGAGAAGTTATTTCAGTCGAAGTACAGTACCTCCTCAGCGATGGACTACCTACACCCTGTGAGTCCCCTTGGGCCTCACCTTGTATTCTGGTACCCGCACATCATGGCAAGGAAAGATTGTTTACTGATTACCGAAAGATAAGCTTTGTCACAGTTCAGGATTCTTATCCCTTGCCTCGCGTCGACGATATCTTAGATGCCATAAATATTGCGAAATTCTTGTCTCAAATAGATCTCTAAATGGGCTATTACCAAATTAATCTTACTGAGCGTGCTAAAAACATCTCTGCTCTCACTTCTCCTTTTGACCTCTTTAAATTCGAACGCTTAACTTTTGCACTCTGTAATGCCCCAGCTACCTTCCAGTGAGCTGTCAACATCGTCAGTCAAGACCTTGACGATACCTACGCCTACGGAGGGTCTTAACTTTAAATAGGGGCAAGTCCACCTTTGCCAAAGGTGGAGTGAGATATTTTTGGTCATGTCATAGGCAATAGAAGCATAGCAGCTCTAGATATTCACCTTCAAGCCATCCAACAATATCCACAGCCTACTTCTCGTTAACAACTCATGAGATTCATAAGATTGGCCTCATTTTATCGTAGAATTTGCAAAAAAATTAGTACAGATTCCACACTTCTAATCAACCTATCCAGCTTTAAAAGGTAAACCTTTTGGACCACCTCCAATCCATTGCCTTCAAACAATTTAAAACCTTTCTGTGTAATAATTCCATTCTCGCCTCGCCAGATGTGAAACAGCCCTTCATCCTTAATGTCGATGCCAGCAGCACCAGTATTGGGGGATACCGGTCCTGCCAGTCAGCTACTACAGCTAAAAGCTGAAGCATCACCAACAAAACTACAGCATTATAGAGAAGAAGCTACTCTTCATCGTTCTATACTTGCAACAATATGAACCTGATTGAAAACCCTGACCTGAATTGAACAGCCCGACCCTATGAAACCCTATGAACCTGATCGGAATATAAATGATTTTACTTGAGCCTAGGATAAAACCAAGGAGTAAGGAAAACAGCCTAGTACAACGACACACATTTATATGCATAAGTCACACAATAATACATTCAACAAGGCGATTTCCTCACAACATAAGGTAACTATGTATTAGTAATATAACCACAAGTGGCTCTGGCCACCATAAGGCTCACCGTCCCAAACATGGAACCGTGTATACAGCCACCACAGCTACCAACCGATACCCCTGGGTGTGGGTGTCTGGCTGATGATTGACCGAAGTGGGTTTCCAGGCTTGTGGGTAGTAGCCAGATTGTCGTACTCTGCCTGCTATGCAAGGCCCGATTTGCCTAATAAGCCAAGTTTTCCTGAATTAATATATTTTCTCTCTCTCTCTCTCTCTCTCTCTCTCTCTCTCTCTCTCTCTCTCTCTCTTTATATATATATATATATATATATATATATATATATATATATATATATATATATGTCGTACCTAGTAGCCAGAACGCAATTCTCGGCTTACTATGCAAGGCCCGATTTGCCTAATAAGCCAAGTTTCACACTTAATATATTTTCTCTAATTTTTTTCTTATGAAATGATAAAGCTACCCGTTTCATTATGTATGAGGTCAATTTTTTTTATTGGAGTTAAAATTAACGTAGATATGTTACCAAACCTAACCAACCCTACCTAACCTAACCTAACCTATCTTTATAGGTTAGGTTAGGTAGCCAAAAAAGTTAGGTTAGGTTAGGTAGTCGAAAAACAATTAATTCATGAAAACTTGGCTGTTACGGCCCTCTCGGGACGCAACGGGGTCCTTACTCTGATGTTGTTAGAGGAAGTTATATCCGACCCCAAGCCAGCAGAGGCTTTCAAGGGATGCGATCCGTGACGCAAGTAACTTAAAGGGAGTAGGGAAAGAAAGCTAAGAACTTAATATAATATAATGTCCGTCACCAATAAATAATATATAAAACGGTTACACAAGGGGGGGGGGGTATTAACACTATACAAGGGGATTATACACAATATAGTCTTCTGCTGAAGACTCTGGTGCCACAACTCTCGGTGCCGAGTCCTTGGTGCTTCTTCGTGGCCACACAACGAAATATCCAAAGAAGTTGAGCCTACCCTGGCCACAGGTCAGCCAAAACACAGGTCCACTGGGGGCACCGTCGTGGAGGCCGTCAACCACACGTCCAGCTGGTCTGCTGGCAGGTACTGAGCCACCAAGGCTGGTACGGCCACTCCAAGAACGATATAAGGGATACGCCCTAGACAGGAGTCTCGTGTGATATCACAAATCACCCTCCTGTCCTCAATACCCCAGTGGATGATCGTCTCCAACAGTCGATCCCGGGTAAATCCTCTTACTGCCACTCCACTGGCAGGCTAACACATCACAGTGTTCTTCCGGGGGGACGACTTCACAATAGCTACAGCAACGTTCAAGGTATGGAGACTGGCTGCCTCGGGTAGACTGACTCAACCTTCGACACAGCGGTCCCAGGTCGACTCTGTAAACAGACACGTCATCAATGACTGGGACACACTAAAACACCTTACTTACGGGCTCTGGCACAAACGCCTGACGTATCCAGTCCATAGATGGCGCTGTCGTCGGAGCACCACCTCACCAGAGGTCAGTGGCGGCGGTGTAGAGTGCTGAACCAGACTGGAAACTGGTCCTCGAGGCCAGTACACGCTGTCCTCACCAGGTGTCGTCGTCCGTTTGGCGGGGGTTTCGGGAGCTGACCCACAGATGGCGTGGTTGTCACTGCTCCAGGCTCGGACGTTGGATCCGGGTTCGTAACATTGGCTTATTAGGCAAATCGGGCCTTGCATAGTAGGCTGAGAAGTGCATTCTGGCTACTAGGTATGGGACAACTAGGTATATACTAGGTATATATATATATATATATATATATATATATATATATATATATATATATATATATATATTTATATATATATATATATATATATATATACATATACATATACATATATATATATATATATATATATACATATACATATACATATATATATATATATATGTCGTACCTAGTAGCCAGAATGCACTTCTCAGCCTACTACGCAAGGCCCGATTTGCCTAATAAGCCAAATTTTCATGAATTATTTGTTTTTCGACTACCTAACCTATGGCAGTGATATACGGGGGAATTATACCAGTGTTAGTGTCGCCCTGACCCCCGCCCCCACCCAGCCCCCAGGCCGGGAAGTACCTGCTCTCCCCCTCCTACCCACCCCACCACGTCGCCTCCCCACCCACGAGGCCTCCTTGCCACCCGCCCATAGCACCCGGGAGGCTCCCATGTGTGTCTATGCCACCCACTCACCCAATGTATACTCACATATTGTGTAGTGGGTGTATACCCACACTTCGTATAGAGGTGGTATATGTATTACCACTCATCTGAGTAGTAAGTGCCACGGCCAGCTGACTATCCCCCCAGCCTCCAACCGCCGCCCACCCTCCAGTCTCCACCAGCCGTCCACCTTCCCGCCCAGCGCCCGCCCAGCGCCCGCCCATGTCGCTGCTCTCGACAGACAGCCAGGCTTCTCCCAGCCAAGATGAGCCATCAAGCAGGGTTAGACAAGGCAGATGTCAGACGTGTGACAAGGTATGCTATATCCGGTTGAGGGACGATAATGTGCGCTTTCATTCCCACAACGGAGCCAGGTGTTTGGTTCTGGGCGCCCTCCCAGGGAGAACACCAATCAACAGCCCACACCGCCCTTAAGGCAAAACACCTCCCAGACCTTCATTCCCACAGAAAACTTATTAGAAGCTATCAAAGCAACATCAGCCAGAACCTTGCAACACATCCCTAAAGCAGCCCGCCCCCATGCAGCAGCCAAATTATCTGCCCTCCTGAGAAAGGTCAACGACTCTCTCCTGGAACGACCCAAGCATGGCACAACCTCCTAATGTTTGGCAACATATGTCTAGCCGCCCCTGCAAGGAGAGGCAAGACCTTAGCTGCCTCAGTCATCAAAGCTATAAATGATTTTCCCAGGGAGGACAACCAGGTGCGCCTTCCCACTCGCGCGAGAAACACCCATGGCAGGAAGAGCAACAGTGCCATATCCGAGACATCAAAAATCAGAACATCAGTCACCAAGAAAATAGAAGAAGGAAACACTATTGGCGCAATAAGAGTCATCACCAGTGAGGACTCAATTGCCGACAGAGATGCCGCAACAGCTCAAGCTCTAAGGGAGAAACACCCACCCAGGGCTCCGCGTGAGGACGACATTGTACAAATGGGGGCTACCGGAGCAGAACCTCTCTGGGTGGCTGAATCTGTGGTCCATAAAGCAGCCATGTCCTTCCCTACAGGATCAGCAGGTGGGTTCACAGGACTAAAACCCAACCACCTCAAGCAAATGCTCAACCCTGCACTGGGTGACATTGCAAAGAACCTCTTGGTGGAACTAACCAGATTCACCAACACATGTCTAGCTGGCAACATACCAGCGACCATAAGACCTATCTTTTTTGGAGCATTTCTCTGTGCTCTAAAGAAAGAGGATGGAGGGATCAGGCCAATAGCTGTGGCCAATTCTCTCCGGCGTCTCGTCGCAAAGGCAGCTGCTAGAACAGTTAGTGATGCAGCGGCCAACATGCTGAAGCCAAAACAGCTCGAGTTTGGCATTCCACAAGGGTGTGAGGTGGCAGCCCATGCAGCTCGAGCCTTCATCGCCAACATCACAGACGAAAAGGCCCTTATCAAGCTAGATTTAAAAAATGCCTTCAATTTGGTGCGGAGGGATGCCGTACTCCGTGAGGTTCATAGTCAGATCCCTTCCCTCTACCCTTTTGTACATTCATGCTACAGTATGGACCTTAAGCTACTTTTTGGCGAACATGAAATTTACTCGCGGGAAGGCGTCCAACAGGGTGACCCCGTTGCTCCTCTCCTTTTCTGCTTATTATCAAACAAGTGACAGAGGTCCTGTCCAGCGAGCTTAACATCTGGTTCTTGGATGATGGAACCCTAGCTGGTTCCCAAGACTCCCTCCTGGAGGACATCAGAAAAATCCAGGAGCAAGGTGCAGTTTTAGGCCTCACCCTGAACCCTTCTAAATGTGAAATAATATGTTCCAACCAGGGCATCGTAGAGAGAATAGAGGGTCTTCTGCCAAATATCCATAAAACTAAACCTGAAGACAGCACACTCCTAGGAGCTCCCCTGGGGTTGAAAGCCATCGATGAGGTCCTTGATAAGAAAATCGCCGACCTTAAGAGGATGGATGGGAGGATTGAGGATATTGATGCTCATGATGCACTCTACCTCATCACCAGATGTCTGTCCCTCCCCAGGTTAACCTACTTTCTGAGGTGTTCACCATCTTACAGTAGCCAAAAACTAAGCGAGTATGACCGGTTACTGAAACCAATGCTAGAAAAAGCCCTTAACCTCTCTCTTGATGACCTACAGTAGAAACAAGCCTCTCTTCCCGTAAGACTTGGGGGCCTCGGAGTTCGAACAGCAACGCAAATCGCTGTTCCAGCCTTCCTGTCCTCCTTATCAGCATCCGACGACCTTGTGAATGAAATTCTACCTGCCCACTTACATCAGCTGGCAGATGTACATGATCCTAATTTTACACGCTGTGCCACAGAGTGGGCCTCTCGTGCAGGCCCATCACCTCAACCACCATCCCCAAAAGCCCACAAGCAATCCAGCTGGGTTGGCCCCATTGTAGACCAAGTTGCTGCAGAGTGCCTGGATGTAGCAACAACACAACACGACATTGCTCGCCTCACAGCAGTAGCAGCCCCACATGCAGGGGATTTCCTGTTAGCAACCCCAATGTCGGCAACTGGCACGCGTCTCACACCACACGGCCTCCGAATTGCTGTGGCCCTTCGCCTTGCTGCCCCAATCAACACCAGATATAGGCGTATTTGCGGCGAGGTGGTGGCTGACAGGTACGGCCACCATGGCCTACTCTGCCAAAGCACAGGGGGATGGCACTCGAGGCACTGTGAAGTTAACGACATCATCAAGAGGATCCTCACCACAACTGGATGCCCAGCTGAAAGAGAGCCCCGTTACCTAACGCCCCGTAACTCTGATGCTCTTATTGGTCGCCCAGATGGTATCACAGTGAACCCCCTGGAAGAATGGCAAGCAGTTGGTATGGGACTACACGTGCGTATCAACCCTGGCTAACACCTACATTAACCTCAGTGTTGCACAACCAGGTGGCGCTGCCACCCACAGGGAAGCAGCCAAATCCCGTAAGTATAGAGAACTGGATCATCACTACAATTTTGTCTCCATTGCTTCTGAGACACTCGGCGCCTGGGGAAAAAGTGCTACCAGTTTTTTGAAGGAACTGGGTTCTAGGCTCATTGAAACAACAAGGGACCCTAGAGCTGCCAGCTTTCTTTTCCAGCGCCTCAGCGTGGCGATACAGAGGGGAAATGCACACTGCATCCAGGGTTCCTGCCGCCATCTGAGGAGCTGGAGGAACTCGACAACCTATGATAACCATCTTTGTAACCTATATGTAACTCCTTTTTGTAACAAAGTTCAAATAAAGCAAATATATATATATATATATATATATATATATATATATATATATATATATATATATATATATATATATATATATATATATATATATATATATATATATATATATATATATATATATATATATATATATATATATATATATATATATGTCGTATATAACAGGAAATTCCTGTTTCAGTTTTCCTCCGTGGTCTGACACTGTCATATATATATATATATATATATATATATATATATATATATATATATATATATATATATATATATATATATATATATATGTCGTACCTAGTAGCCAGAACGCACTTCTCAGCCTACTATGCAAGGCCCGATATGCCTAATAAGCAAAGTTTTCATGAATTAATATATTTTCTCTAATTTTTTTCTTATGAAATGATAAAGATACCCATTTCATTATGTATGAGGTTAATTTTATTTCATTAAAGTTAAAATTAACATAGATATATGACCGAACCTAACCAACCCTACCTAACCTAACCTAACCTATCTTTATAGGTTAGGTTAGGTTAGGTAGCAGAAAAAATTAGGTTAGGTTAGGTTAGGTAGGTTAGGTAGTCGAAAAAACATTAATGCATGAAAACTTGACTTATTAGGCAAATCGGGCCTTGCATAGTAGGCTGAGAAATGAGTTCTGGCTACTAGGTACGACATATATATATATATATATATATATATATATATATATATATATATATATATATATATATATATGTATATATATATATATATATATATATATATATATATATATATATATATATATATATATATATATATACATATATATATATATATATATATATATATATATATATATATATATATATATATATATGTCGTACCTAGTAGCCAGAACGCACTTCTCGGCCTACTAAGCAAGGCCCGATTTGCCTAATAAGCCAAGTTTTCCTGAATTAATATATTTTCTCTAATTTTTTTTATGAAATGATAAAGCTACCCATTTCATTATGTATGAGGTCAGTTTTTTTTATTGGAGTTAAAATTAACGTAGATATATGACCGAACCTAATCAACCCTACCTAACCTAACCTAACCTATCTTTATAGGTTAGGTTAGGTTAGGTAACCGAAAAAGTTAGGTTAGGTTATGTTGAGTAGGTTAGGTAGTCGAAAAACAATTAATTAATGAAAACTTGGCTTATATATATATATATATATATATATATATATATATATATATATGTCGTACCTAGTAGCCAGAACTCACTTTTTGGCCTACTATTCAAGGCCTGATTTGCCTAATAAGCCAAGTTTTCCTGAATTAATATATTTTTTCTAATTTTTTTCTTATGAAATGATAAAGCTACCCATTTCATTATGTATGAGGTAAATTTTTTTTTATTGGAGTTTAAATTAACGTAGATATATGACCGAACCTAACCAACCCTGCCTAACCTAACCTAACCTATCTTTATAGGTTAGGTTTGGTTAGGTAGCCGAAAAAGTTAGGTTAGGTTAGGTTAGGTAGGTTAGGTAGTCGAAAAACAATTAATTCATGAAAACTTTGCTTATTAGGCAAATCGGGCCTTGAATAGTAGGCCAAAAAGTGAGTTCTGGCTACTAGGTACGACATATATATATATATATATATATATATATATATATATGTCGTACCTAGTAGCCAGAACGCACTTCTCAGCCTACTATGCGAGGCCCGATTTGCCTAATAAGCCAAGTTTTCCTGAATGAATATATTTTCTCTAATTTTTTTCTTATGAAATGATAAAGCTACCCATTTCATTATGTATGAGGTCAATTTTTTTTTATTGGAGTTAAAATTAACGTAGATATATGACCGAACCTAATCAACCCTACCTAACCTATCTTTATAGGTTAGGTTTGGTTAGGTAGCCCAAAAAGGTAGGTTAGGTTAGGTTAGGTAGGTTAGGTAGTCAAAAAACAATTAATTCATGAAAACTTGGTTTATTAGGCAAATCGGGCCTTGCATAGTAGGCTGAGAAGTGCGTTCTGGCTACTAGGTACGACATATATATATATATATATATACATATATATATATATATATATATATATATATATATATATATATGTATATATATATATATACATATATATATATATATATATATATATATATATATATATATATATATATATATATATATATATATATATATATATATATATATATATATATGTCGTACCTAGTAGCAAGAACGCACTTCTCAGCCTACTATGCAAGGCCCAATTTGCCTAATAAGCCAAGTTTTCATGAATTAATTGTTTTTCGACTACCTAACCTACCTAACCTAACCTAACCTAACTTTTTCGGCTACCTAACCTAACCTAACCTATAAAGAAAGGTTAGGTTAGGTTAGGTAGGGTTGGTTAAGTTCGGTCATATATCAACGTTAATTTTAACTCCAATAAAATAAAATTGACCTCATACATAATGAAATGGGTATCTTTATCATTTCATAAGAAAAAAATTAGAGAAAATATATTAATTCATGAAAACTTGGCTTATTAGGCAAATTGGGCCTTGCATAGTTGGCTGAGAAGTGCGTTCTGGCTACTAGGTACGACATATATATATATATATATATATATATATATATATATATATATATATATATATATATATATATAACTGAAAACTCACACCCCAGAAGTGACTCGAACCCATACTCCCAGAAGCAACGCAACTGGTATGTACAAGACGCCTTAATCCACTTGACCATCACGACCGGACATAATGAGGTGATAGCCGAGGCTATTTGAACCACCCCACCGCCGGCACTCGGATAGTAATCTTGGGCATAGCATTTTACCAAATCACCTCATTCTTTGGGGCACACGTGAGGAACACAAATGCGAACAAGCCTGAATGGTCCCCAGGACAATATGCAACTGAAAACTCACACCCCAGAAGTGACTCGAACCCATACTCCCAGAAGCAACGCAACTGGTATGTACAAGACGCCTTAATCCACTTGACCATCACGACCGGACATAATGAGGTGATAGCCGAGGCTATTTGAACCACCCCACCGCCGGCACTCGGATAGTAATCTTGGGCATAGCATTTTACCAAATCACCTCATTCTTTGGGGCACACGTGAGGAACACAAATGCGAACAAGCCTGAATGGTCCCCAGGACAATATGCAACTGAAAACTCACACCCCAGAAGTGACTCGAACCCATACTCCCAGAAGCAACGCAACTGGTATGTACAAGACGCCTTAATCCACTTGACCATCACGACCGGACATAATGAGGTGATAGCCGAGGCTATTTGAACCACCCCACCGCCGGCACTCGGATAGTAATCTTGGGCATAGCATTTTACCAAATCACCTCATTCTTTGGGGCACACGTGAGGAACACAAATGCGAACAAGCCTGAATGGTCCCCAGGACAATATGCAACTGAAAACTCACACCCCAGAAGTGACTCGAACCCATACTCCCAGAAGCAACGCAACTGGTATGTACAAGACGCCTTAATCCACTTGACCATCACGACCGGACATAATGAGGTGATAGCCGAGGCTATTTGAACCACCCCACCGCCGGCACTCGGATAGTAATCTTGGGCATAGCATTTTACCAAATCACCTCATTCTTTGGGGCACACGTGAGGAACACAAATGCGAACAAGCCTGAATGGTCCCCAGGACAATATGCAACTGAAAACTCACACCCCAGAAGTGACTCGAACCCATACTCCCAGAAGCAACGCAACTGGTATGTACAAGACGCCTTAATCCACTTGACCATCACGACCGGACATAATGAGATGATAGCCGAGGCTATTTGAACCACCCCACCGCCGGCACTCGGATAGTAATCTTGGGCATAGCATTTTACCAAATCACCTCATTCTTTGGGGCACACGTGAGGAATACAAATGCGAACAAGCCTGAATGGTCCCCAGGACAATATGCAACTGAAAACTCACACCCCAGAAGTGACTCGAACCCATACTCCCAGAAGCAACGCAACTGGTATGTACAAGACGCCTTAATCCACTTGACCATCACGACCGGACATAATGAGGTGATAGCCGAGGCTATTTGAACCACCCCACCGCCGGCACTCGGATAGTAATCTTGGGCATAGCATTTTACCAAATCACCTCATTCTTTGGGGCACACGTGAGGAACACAAATGCGAACAAGCCTGAATGGTCCCCAGGACAATATGCAACTGAAAACTCACACCCCAGAAGTGACTCGAACCCATACTCCCAGAAGCAACGCAACTGGTATGTACAAGACGCCTTAATCCACTTGACCATCACGACCGGACATAATGAGGTGATAGCCGAGGCTATTTGAACCACCCCACCGCCGGCACTCGGATAGTAATCTTGGGCATAGCATTTTACCAAATCACCTCATTCTTTGGGGCACACGTGAGGAACACAAATGCGAACAAGCCTGAATGGTCCCCAGGACAATATGCAACTGAAAACTCACACCCCAGAAGTGACTCGAACCCATACTCCCAGAAGCAACGCAACTGGTATGTACAAGACGCCTTAATCCACTTGACCATCACGACCGGACATAATGAGGTGATAGCCGAGGCTATTTGAACCACCCCACCGCCGGCACTCGGATAGTAATCTTGGGCATAGCATTTTACCAAATCACCTCATTCTTTGGGGCACACGTGAGGAACACAAATGCGAACAAGCCTGAATGGTCCCCAGGACAATATGCAACTGAAAACTCACACCCCAGAAGTGACTCGAACCCATACTCCCAGAAGCAACGCAACTGGTATGTACAAGACGCCTTAATCCACTTGACCATCACGACCGGACATAATAAGGTGATAGCCGAGGCTATTTGAACCACCCCACCGCCGGCACTCGGATAGTAATCTTGGGCATAGCATTTTACCAAATCACCTCATTCTTTGGGGCACACGTGAGGAACACAAATGCGAACAAGCCTGAATGGTCCCCAGGACCATTCAGGATTAAGTGGATTGTTCGCATATATATATATATATATATATATATATATATATATATATATATATATATATATATATATATATATAGATATATATATATATATATATATATATATATATATATATATATATATATATATATATATATATATATATATATATGTCGTACCTAGTAGCCAGAACTCACTTCTCAGCCTACTATTCAAGGCCCGATTTGCCTAATAAGCCAAGTTTTCCTGAATTAATATATTTACTATAATTTTTTTCTTATGAAATGATAAAGCAACCCTTTTCTCTATGTATGAGGTCAATTTTTTTTTATTGGAGTTAAAATTAACGTAGATATATGACCGAACCTAACCAACCCTACCTAACCTAACCTAACCTATATTTATAGGTAAGGTTAGGTTAGGTAGCCAAAAAAAGCTAGGTTAGGTTAGGTTAGGTATACGAAAAAACATTAATTCATGAAAACTTGGCTTATTAGGCAAATCGGGCCTTGAATAGTAGGCTGAGAAGTGCGTTCTGGCTATTAGGTACGACATATATATATATATATATATATATATATATATATATATATATGTCGTACCTAGTAGCCAGAACACAGTTCTTGGCCTACTATGCAAGGCCCGATTTGCCTAATAAGCCAAGTTTTCATGAATTAATGTCTTTTCGACTACCTAACCTACCTAACCTAACCTAACCTAACTTTTTCGGCTACCTAACCTAACCTAACCTATAAAAATAGGTTAGGTTAGGTTAGGTAGGGTTGGTTAGGTTCGGTCATATATCTACGTTAATTTTAACTTCAATAAAAAAAAATTGACCTCATACATAATGAAATGGGTAGCTTTATCATTTCATAAGAAAAAAATTAGAGAAAATATATTAATTCAGGAAAACTTGGCTTATTAGGCAAATAAGGCCTTGCATAGTAGGCTGAGAAGTGCGTTCTGGCTACTAGGTACGACATATATATATATATATATATATGACAGTGTCAGACCACGGAGGAAAACTGAAACAGGAATTTCCTGTTATATACTATATATATATATATATATATATATATATATATATATATATATATATATATATATATATATATATATATATATATATGTCGTACCTAGTAGCCAGAACGCACTTCTCAGCCTACTATGCAAGGCCCGATTTGCCTAATAAGCCAAGTTTTCCCGAATTAATATATTTTCCCTAATTTTTTTCTTATGAAATGATAAAGCTACCCATTTCATTACGTATGAGGTCAATGTTTTTTTATTGGAGTTAAAAATAACATAGATATATGACCGAACCTAACCAACCCTACCTAACCTAACCTAACCTATCTTTCTAGGTTAGGTTAGGTTAGGTAGCCGAAAAAGTTAGGTTAGGTTAGGTTAGGTAGGTTAGGTAGTCGAAAACCAATTAATTCATAAAAACTTGGCTTATTAGGCAAATCAGGCCTTGCATAGTAGGCATAGAAGTGTGTTCTGGCTACTAGGTACGACATATGTCTATATATATATATATATATATATATATATATATATATATATATATATATATATATATATATATATATATATATATATATATATATATGTTTCCCATTGTTGTGTTCTTCAAGAGATCCATAACCTTTAAGCACCTTTTTGCATTATTATTTTTGTATCAACCCATGTATATCTTGTAACCATCAAATGCATAATAAAGCACAAAAAATATTCAAGGAAGGGGGTGGTAGGAGAAAAGCACACAGAAACTGTATTGGAGGGGATCTAAACATTCCCTCTAATGCGTTATGCGTGGTTTCCTCCGAGGCTATGGGTCCCCCTTCTTCCAGCTAGAGGTGGTACTCTATACCTTATATATATATATATATATATATATATATATATATATATATATATATATATATATATATATATATATATATATATATATATGTCGTACCTAGTAGCCAGAACGCACTTCTCAGCCTACTATGCGAGGCCCGATTTGCCTAATAAGCCAAGTTTTCCTGAAATAATATATTTTCTCTAATTTTTTTCTTATGAAATGATAAAGCTACCCATTTCATTATGCATGAGTCCAATTTTTTTTTATTGGAGTTAAAATTAACGTAGATATATGACCGAACCTAACCAACCCTACCTAACCTAACCTAACCTATCTTTATAGGTTAGGTTAGGTTAGGTAGCCGAAAAAGTTAGGTTAGGTTAGGTTAGGTAGGTTAGATAGTCGAAAACACATTAATTCATGAAAACTTGGCTTATTAGGCAAATCGGGCCTTGCATAGTAGGCTGAGAAGTGCGTTCTGGCTACTAGGTACGACATATATATATATATATATATATATATATATGTCGTACCTAATAGCCAGAACGCACTTCTCAGCCTACTATTCAAGGCCCGATTTGCCTAATAAGCCAAGTTTTCATGAATTAATGTTTTTTCGTCTACCTAACCAACCTAACCTAACCTAACCTAGCTTTTTTTGGCTACCTAACCTAACCTTACCTATATATATAGGTTAGGTTAGGTTAGGTAGGGTTGGTTAGGTTCGGTCATATATCTACGTTAATTTTAACTCCAATAAAAAAATATTGACCTCATACATAGAGAAAAGGGTTGCTTTATCATTTCATAAGAAAAAAATTATAGTAAATATATTAATTCAGGAAAACTTGGCTTATTAGGCAAATCGGGCCTTGAATAGTAGGCTGAGAAGTGAGTTCTGGCTACTAGGTACGACATATATATATATATATATATATATATATATATATATATATATATATATATAATATATATATATATATATATATATATATATATATATATATATATATATATATATATATATATATAATATATATATATATATATATATATATATATATATATATATATATATATATATATATATATATATATATATATATTAGTATATTTTGGTAGCAGTCTTTCCTGTAGACATATATTATTAAATATGACCGAAAAAGTAAGATTAATAATTCTAACACGAATTTTCTCAATCTTTCGTACATTTCTTTTCACTGTTGGAGGTAAATCAAAAATCAATTCTCCAAAATTCATTTTTATTTCTAGTCTGACGCGACACGAGCGCGTTTCGTAAAACTTATTACATTTTCAAAGACTTTAGTTTACAAATACACAACTGTATAGAACTTACGCATCTCCGATTTTATATCTACATTTGAGAGAGGTGGATGGGGTGAAGTGGCATTAATAGGGTATTAATTTCATCAACACAAGACAGAACAAGAGGTGGTATTAATAGGGTAATAATTTCATCAACACAAGACAGAACACGAAACAATGGGTATTGAATAGAAGTGTTTGTAGAAAGCCTATTGGTCCATATTTCTTGATGCTTCTATATTGGAGCGGAGTCTTGAGGTGGGTAGAATATAGTTGTGAATATACACAACTATATATGTTTGAATATACACATATATATATATAATGTATATATATATAGGGGTTCCATCTCTAGTGCAACTATAAGGACCCACGGCCTCAGAGAAGGGAATACAGTGCATTCAGGGAAAAACTTGCCATATAACTCTGAATACGTGAGAGTGTTCGCTTCTACCATCCCCCCCCCCTTTTTTATTGTGTACACTTTATTATGCAAGATTATACAGTTACATATCTGATTTTATACAAAAAATGAACATTAAGAGGACACAAAAAAAAGTTCGCTTCCTAGAGGCAGTAGATTTCCTCGAACTCCTCCGACGCCGGGCAGGAACCGAGGATGCAGCGAACATTCCCCATCTGGATTGCGACACTGAGGTGCTGAAAGAGAAAACTTGCCGCTCTTGGGTCTCTTGTGGTGTCAATGAGCATGGAACCAAGATCCTTAAGAAACCTTCTTGCACTCTCTCCCCATGGGCCTAGGGTCTCAGACCCTATTGGAACGAAGTTGTACCGATGATTTAATTGCCTGTACTTGGCTGACTTGTCTCTTTCTTTGTGTGTCACCGCGGCTCGTGCTGTGCCGGCAGAGAGGTTGATGTATGTGGTTGCCAGGGTGGATACACAAGTATAGTCCCATGCCAACTGTCTGCCTCCCTTCCACGGATGCAGTGTGATTCCGTCTGGTCGGCCGGCAAAGCTAACAGAGTCACGGTTCAGTAGGTTGCGGGGCTCTCTCTCCGCTGGACACTGAGCAGAGGCAAGGCTTCTTTTAATGATGTCATTGACTTTGTCGTGTCTAGTGTGTCAACCACCAGATTTTCCACAGTGCAGGCCATGCAATCCATATTCGTCAGCATCTGCCTCCCCGCAAATACACCTATGAACAGTGTGGATAGGGGCAGCGAGACAGAGAGCGACTGCAATTCGGAGCTCCTGCGGTCAAGACGTGTGCCTGTCGCTGACATAGGGACTGCCAAAAGGAATTCCCCTGCATGGGGAGCCTGCACAGCTGTGAGACGTGCACGATCACTGGGGGTTGTTGCTGTCTCCAGCAAAGCTGTGGCTTCTTTGTCTACAATGGGGCTGTTCCAACTAGATTGTTTCTTGGCTTTCGGCATGGCTGGTCTGAGTGCTGGGTCTGCCATGGCACCCCATTTCGTGTCGCATTCCGTGTAGTGGGGGTCCTGTTTCCCAGCTTTTATGTACCCCTATTGGAAACGTATATAAATATTAAATTATTACTATTTCCATGCATCATTACTTGTATGTGCTTATATATTATATCATTAATTGTATGTGTTTATATATTATATTATTACTTGTATGCTTATATCAGTATTTGTATGTTCTTGTATGCTTATATCATTACTTGTATGTGCTGATATGTTATATTGTGGTGGTGATCAGTGGGTGGACCAAACCGTGGGAAACCGTTATTATTTTTTTTGTGGTGGTCAGCTTCCCGTGAGAAAGTTATATTTGGTACTAATCACTTAGTGGCAAGACCATGTGAAACCGTTATTAATTGTCCAGCTAGACGGCAATATTGTGGGATACTAATTCTTGCCATGATGGGCAGTTGCCAACAAATTCTTTTTATTTTATAATTATATAACTATTATATTAATAACTACATTATTTCTGTTTATGCATGTAAATCTGATCATTCCTTAATTTAGTTAAGTAATTCCTATTATATGGCTCCATTTAAGTAAGATTTATATTAATTCAAAACTGTCACTCAAAATGTTGTGCAGGATCGAGATCGGCTCCTGCCGTGAGAAAATTATTCAGTAACTGTCTGGACACAGGAAGGATCACATCTAGGAGTTAAGTTCTGTTATATTATATCTATTATGTTCTGTTGTAATATGTTAGTCTGTGGAGACATAATTTTATTTTGATTTACATGTGATTGCCCATCTGTTGATATATATATAATACTGATAATTAACTGAAGAATATTGCTAATACATATGTATTTTGATTTGAGTGATTACTTATTCCTATGGGGGTGATTAATTTTAATTCTTGCCTGTACAAACCATGGGATTATACTGGTGACCCACCTTGAGATTGCAGCATCGGTAAATGTCCCTAGACTACAATATTTTGTTGCTGTACGGGTCACGAGCATTAATGTACGGTTTGTAACAGTGATTTTGGGGGTCTGGCCGGGAGATATTGTTCCCACATATATTTAAATTTTGCTAATCTAACCTTGCCTTCCTAGGTACCAGTGTGCTTAGAAATCTGTGTGTTTAAGAAACTTGCAATATGCCATGCCAGAGTCATCCTGTGTAACAAGTAACATACGTTTCACGATTTTGGAGGTAAGTCATCCAATAATTTGTTTGTTCAGTGAGGCAATGCAAGTTTTCAGTGTCGTTACAATTTAAAGTGAAGTGTAGTGCAGTGCCATTCTGTTAATTATTTTAGTCAGTCAAGTGCCAAGTGTTAATTAACCATGGAGGATCAAGTGTTGTCGCTGTTGGCTAATCCAGACTTTGAGGGAATTAAAAACCTAAAAAAGTCTGCCTTAATAAATATGGCAACTAAGTTAGAATTAACAGCCAGAAATAACATGACTAAAGCACAAATTCTGAGAGTCATAGTGACACATTTTGTAGAAAATGATGAGTAAGGAGAGGAATTTCTGGAAACAGTAAAAGAGGAGACTAGTGAGCAAATTACTTTAAGGCGTCTTGAGTTAGATGCACAATTAACGTATGCTAAACTTGAGGCTCAAGAAAAGGAAAAGGAATTTGCAAGGCAACAAAAAATATTAGAGCTTGAAGCTCAACAAAGAGAAATTGAAGCTCAAAACCAAAAAAAATATTAGAAGGTGAAACCCAACAGACGGAGCTCGAAACTAGACGTTTAGAGATTGCAGCACAGTTGCAGTTAGAAGCCACTAAGAAGCAGCAGTTAGAAATTCAACAACAAATGGTAGAGGCTAACCACAGACTTGAAACACAGCGTTTGGCAGCTGGGCATGGTAATACTAGCAATGTTTCAAATAGTAGAGATAATAATCCCATAGGGATGAATAAATACATGCACAATTAGTTACCCAAGTTCAATGAGGAGGATCTCGAGGTTTTTTTCTCACATTTTTCTAAGATTGCAGTCAGTATGAACTGGCCAAGGATCAATGGGTTGCAATTATGCAAAGTCAACTGGAAGGGCGAAGTCAGGAGGTTTTTGCATCCTTACCTGATGAGAATAGTTTTGACTATGAGTTTGTTACGAAAAGCATCTTAAATGCTTACCAATTAAATACAGAAGCACACAGACAAAAGTTTAGGAACCTAAAGAGGGTAAGTGATCAGACAATAGCAGATTTCACCCGTCTAAAAGTTAATTACTGCAACAGATGGCTTAAATCACTGTCAATAACCGAGTATGATGCTCTTAAGAATCTTCTTATAACAGGAAAAGTGATGTCATGTCTCCCAGAACAATTGTCTACTTTTATGGCAGAACAGAAATATATAACAGACATTTATGAGCTGTCTAAGCTCGCGGATGAGCATGAGTTGTTGACTAAGGCCCAGTTGAAGGCCCAATCACCTACGTTTAACCATAGAGTAAATTATAATGGTCACCGAACTCCTTATCAGTATAAATCCAATCCTAGTGCTCCAGTTACTCCGATGAACTCTTCTTTTATTAAGCCTAAAGTTGTTACTCCATTTCCAGGCCCATCTAATCCTAGTAATGTTAATTCTAAACTTGCAGTTGGTTCCACAGATGTGTCCACTGTCAGGCATTGTACACATTGTAAGAGAAGTAAGTAATTATCAAAAGAAGGCACCAAACCGGGAAGGCTATGTAGCACCAACAAATGCGCAGAATAATCAAAAGGCGCTAAATATCACCAAGGATGCCAATACGAGAACAAAAACGCATAAGGCGAACGATATCAAAAGTATCCGAGTCACCAAGAATTCTATTGAGGGACAAGTGACTGCGAGGGGCGGTCGGAAAGCAAGACACACGCTCGTCCCGGAAGTCAGGACATTCAAGAAGGACATGCACGACCATAAGAGGGACAATGCAACTAGGACAATAAGGAGCAGGGCGGCGCTTCATCAAGTGACCATGGGTTAAGCGAGTATGGCCAATACGCAACCTCGCCAGAGCTGTTTCCCATCGAAGGTTACGGTGGTAGGAGGACGGCCACGAGGAAACACAACATTTAAGAGTATGTAGTTTGTTACCAGTAACAGACGACCAAGAAGCCTGCCAACGGGTAAGCACGGAGGAATGGATAACCGGGTAAAAGTCGGAATATGGATTACCTTTACTAGAGATGGGACAAGAGCAGACAGCTTCCTTGGCGGCAGCATCCGCACGCTCATTTAAAGACACGCCAATATGGATGGGAACCCAACAAAACTCAATCGACTTAAATTTACTGTGAACAAGAAACAGCCAATACTGGATCTCGACAACTACTGGATGAACCGGATTAAAGGACCCGAGAGCCATGAGGGCACTACGAGAGTCAACAACAACTACAAAGGAAGACTGACAACGAGAAAGCAGGAGACGAAGACCATAGAGAATAGCATAAAGCTCCACTGTAAAGATGCTAGTCTCCGGAGGTAAGCGACACATATAAGTGCGATCAGGAAAAACAACAGAGTAGCCAACACCGTCTGCAGACTTAGATCCATCGGTGAAGACAGAAACGGAGCGGTAGTGAGAAGAAAAGTGCTCAAGGAAAAGGCGTTTTAGAACCGTAGGAGGGGTAAAAGCTTTAGTGATACGGGTCAAGGAAGTACAAAATCGCGGAAGAGGGACTCTCCACGGGGGCAAAGAAGGGACAACACGAAGAGAAACATTAGAAATACGAACGGAAAGAGAATCCTGGAGGCGAGATAACCGGACAGAAAGAGGGAGGTGGTGAAGAGGAACAGGAACCGCAGGAGGGGTAAAAGTTAAAGCACGACAGAGGCGAGAGGAAGGATGTTGTAAGGACCGCGCAAGATAGCGAAGACAGTAGCGATCCCGGCGGTCCTGGAGAGACAGGAAGCCAGTGTCAACATACAAGCTAAGGACGGAAGTCGAACGAAAGGCACCAGAACTGAGGCGCAACCCAGTATGGTGCAAAGCATCAAGACGGCGAAGAGTAGAAGGAGAAGCAGACGAGTAAGCAGGGCAACCATAATCGAGCTTAGACTGGACGAGAGAGGAATGTAAAGCAAGGAGAGTGCGCCTATCTGCCCCCCAAGAAGTATGGGACAAGACCCGAAGGAGGGTAAGGGCCTTAGAGCACTCAACACGGAGGTAAGAGATATGGGGAGACCAAGACAAACGAGTGTCAAGGAATAACCCCAAAAGCTTTGCAGAATCTTTGTATTCAAGGGGATGACCATAAAGTGACAAAGAGGGACGAAGAACGACCCGTTTCCTCGTAAAAGTCATGGCACAAGTCTTAGAAGTAGAGAACTTGAAGCCATGATCGGTGGCCCAAGACGACACGGCATCAATTGCAAGTTGAAGCCGGCGCTGAAGGAAGGAAGAGAGGAAAGAAGAGCATTGAGGGCAACCAGAAAAAGAGTAGTGCTCAGAACAATACCCTGGGGCACACCTTCGTATTGCTGAAAAGAGGCAGAGAGAGCAGTACCAAGGCGCACCCGAAAGGAACGACGAGAGAGGAAGCTGCGGAGAAAGAGAGGGAGATGACCACGAAGGCCAAAAAAATGAAGTTGAGATAGAATATATCGCCAAGTGGTGTCGTAAGCCTTTTCCAGGTCAAAAAGGACGGCAACAACGGAGGTCTTCGCAGCAAAAGCAGTACGAATATAGACCTCCAAGTTCACCAGGACATCTGTTGTGCTGCGGCACTTGCGGAAACCAAATTGAGAAGGGAAGAGGAGGTGATGGTGTTCCAGGAACCACGTCAGACGTACGTTAACCATACGTTCAAAGAGTTTGCAGACACAACTTGTGAGAGCAATGGGGCGAAAGTCCTTAGGGGAAGTACCCAGAGACCCCGGTTTGCGAACAGGGAGGACAACGGCATCGATCCAGTCCTTAGGGACTGACGACGACTCCCAGATCCGATTATACAGACTCAGTAAATACTGAGACGTGCACGGAGGGAGATGGCGAAGCATCTCATAATGAATACCATCGGACCCCGCCGCCGTAGAACCGTAGAGGGCCAGGGCAGAACGAAGTTCAGAGAGAGAGAAGGGATCATTATAGGGAAGCTGAAGACGAGTGCTGAAATCGAAAGGACGAGACTCAAGGACAGGTTTATGAAGAAGGAGAGATTGGGGAAGATGAAAACCAGAGCTAACAGAAGAAAAGTGGGAACCCAGTTCGGAAGCGACCTGCAACGGGTCCGCCACAAGAGAATCATGGAGGTGAAGGACCGGTGAAACATCGGGAACGAACTTACCCGCTATCTTGTGGATACGCTTCCAGTTCTGGGGCAGAGGAGTTTCGGACGTAATTGTTGAGACATAAGATGCCCAACATTCACGTTTAGCCGTACGGATGGCCCTACAGGCCACCGCGCTCGCTTTCCGAAAGAAAAGAAAAGAATCGGTCGTCTGCTGACGGCGGTGCCTCTTCCAGGCTGCACGCTTACAGCGGACAGCCCGAGCACAGTCCGCATTCCACCAGGGAACACACTTACGTGGACCCCGAGAGGAAGAGCGAGGAATAGAGCGGAGGGCAGCATCGAAGACAGTGTCATGAAAAAGGAGGAGAGCGCGAGGGAGAGGCAGAAGGGAGAAGTCAGAGAGAGCATCACTGAGGGTAAATAGGTTCCAGTCCGCTTTAGCAAACTGCCACCTAGGAAAAGAGAGTGAAGGGCGAAACGAGAAAAAGGAAACAAGGATGGGGAAATGATCACTGCCATGGAGGTCATCAAGAACCTGCCACGTGAAATCTAAGTAAAGAGAAGAAGAGCAGAGAGAAAGACCAAGACAGGAAAGGTTGCGAGTCCGAGAGTCCAAATGAGTGGGCTCACCAGAATTCAGAAGAGACAGGGAAGAAGAGAGGAGAAACGGCTCAAGAAGGCGACCCCGGGTATTCGTCAGAACATCACCCCAAAGAGAATGGCGACAATTGAAGTCACCCAGCAGGAGCACAGGCTCCGGCAAGGGGTCTAAGAGGTGTTTCAAGTCAGGAAGAGAAAGCGGGACACTCGGGGGGAGATAAATGAAACAAACTGTGTACCATTTCCCCACAAAGAGACGAGCAGCAGAACAATGGAGAGGCAAAGGAAAAAGTAAAGGAACAAAGGGAACATCAGCACGAATCAAGAGAGCAGAAGAATTAGGAGCCCCAGCAACGGCTGGGGGGGGGGGGGGAGAGAAAGGAATAGCCACGAAAACGACCAGGACGAGCACCAAGCATCGGCTCCTGGAGACAGACACAAAGGGGCGAAAACCGCGAAATCAGAAGTTGGAGTTCGAGGAAATTGGCGTAATAACCTCGAACGTTCCATTGAAAAATAGAAATCGACGAGAAGGGAAAGGACAACAACTGAGAACAAGGAAGAAACAAAGGCGAAAGAGCAACACAGCACGTTAAAGAATATCAGGGTCGGGATCAGGGTCAGCAAAGTTAGGGTTAGGGGGCATGGGTAAACTGAGCAAAGACGGAGGGAAGGAAGCGGGAGAGCAGACCAGAGGTGGGCGGGCGGGGTCCGGAGGAGGAGGAGGAGGAAGAGGAGGAGACAACGGAGAGGAGCAATCAAGGACAGCAGCAGGAAGAGGGGGAGTAGAAAGAGGGGAGCGCACCTCAGCAAGAGCAGCAACCGTAAGGGAAGCAGGGGCCAAAGAAACCTTCATAGCAGGAACAGGGGGCACAATCACTGAAATGGGAGGGGAAGGAGCAACAGAACCAGAAGTAGGGGCTGAGGAAGAAAGCGAAGCCTTCTTACCCGCCGGGGAGGAGGAAGGAGAGGAGCCAGGCTTACGCTTCTGACTTAAAGAGACCGGTGTCCCAGCAACTACGTATTGGGCAACGGATTCCGGTGTCTCAACAGGAGAAGCTGAACGAGAGCACACACGACGGCCGTTAGGAGAGCGATGGACATCCGCCTACACCGACAGGCGGCAGGGAGAGCCAATAGATGGAGGAAGAGGAAGGGAAGGAGGATCGGAGAGAGACGAGGAAGAAGACACAGGAGACACGACAGACCGGGTAGAAAGAAGGGGAACCCCAGACAGAGGACCAGGAGGGGGACCCTTCGGGACAGAACTCAAAGGAACAGAGGAGGGGGCAGTGGGCGTATCAGGGTCCAAGGCCCGGAAACGGTTGTGAGTCTGAGGAAGGAGGGGAGGACGAGGAGAGGAAGAGCGCAACACGCGAGCATAAGAGACATTAGCATAAGGCGGGAGCCGGCGAACCTAGCGCCTCGCCTCAGGAAAAGATAAACGCCCCCGGTGCTTCAAGTTGAGGACGGCCGCCTCAAGCTTGTAATGGATACAGGCACGGGAGAAGGTAGGATGGGCCTCACCGCAGTTGAGGCAGCGAGCTTGGGGAGAAGTGCACTCCGACTTAGAGTGACTTTCACCCCCACACAAAGGACAGAGAGAGACAGTCCCAGAGCAGCGGAGGGCACCATGCCCAAACCTCCAGCACTTATTACAAAGCCGAGGAGAAGGAATATACTCCTGGACAGAGCACCGAGCACCAGCAAGAATGACAGAGGATGGAAGGGTCCTACCATCAAAGGTGATCTTCACAACACGAAGGGGTTGACGGCGACGACCACGAGGGGACGAATAAACGAGTCAACCTGGAGGACAGAATGGCCCTGGGCAGCAAGGATATGCCGAATATCATCGTGGCAATCCTGCTGATTCCGAACACCGGTTGCAACATGGGGCGGAAGGAGAATAGTGCCAACACTGGCATTCATCTGAATGTTCTTGGAGACCCGAACAGGGATCTCGCCAAGGCAAGACAAGGCTGCCAAGCGGGAAGCTGCATCCTGAGAAGGAACAGCAACGACACGTGTACCGAGACGAGTGGGGTTGAAGGTGACAGACTCATCCATGGAATCAACAAGATGCCGATGGAGGGAGAAATCGTCAGGAGGCGCAGAATCAAGAGGGAGGAGATCAAAGTATTTGGCCCATGAAGCGGGACCAAACAAGGCCCGATACGCGTCAGTACGGGAAGGAATCGAGTGAGTGCGGCCGGGGCGCGAACGGCGTTGAGAACCCCCAGAGAGAGAGGGGGTCAAAAGGAGCAGTAGTCACAACGAGAGACTTAGGCCACACCAGGGGACGAAGTGGTCACCACTGGGGGCTGGAGGCTCGACCCAACCACAGAGGAGGGAGGGGAGCTGGGGAAAGAAGTCAGGATGGTCAAAGGAGGAGCAAGGTCGGGGCCCAACGCAGCGGAGGCTACAGAGCCTGGTCTTCCAAGACAGGCCGACTCGGGGGCTTGGTCGCCCACCCCACGAGCCTGAGAGGGTACAACAAAAGCATTCAACGACATAGGTACGAAGAGTGATAAATTCACCCACGAATGTGCCCCCATACCCACCATGGAGCCACAATTAGAGGCAGGACACCCAACAGGAAGCTATCGCCGATCATGCCGGGGCCCCTTAGGGGTGCGTCGTGAGTATACGTCCCACAAACGCCACCTTAAGAACCGCCAATCCGTCGAGATCGGGTTCAGCGACGAAAGGGGGGATTGACAATAAAAGGTTCCCCTCGCATGAGACGTTGGGTACTACAGTTCTACGGGTGCAAGAGTATGCCTCCTCAAGCACCCGGGCGTCAAAATAGAAGAAGTCCAAAGAAATAATCCAAAACAAGCAAAAGGTCGGCAGGAAACGACAAGCAGATAGGAGAAGAGGGGCAGAAAAACGAAACATAATGAAAAGAAAAAGCGATCCGGCACAATTAGAGAAGACAGCAGCAGGAGTGCAAGGCCAGAAAAAGACAGAGGACTGTCCCACGGAGCATCACACTCCGGCAGCCGTCCACGAAGCCCCCTCACGACGCCAATGGGCCGGATGGGGAGGGGGATTGTAAGAGAAGAGGACATGTGATTGCTTCTTGCTATAGTTTGCATCCTGAATTACGGCCAACTGGTCTTATTATAAGTAGAGGATTGCAAACTAATAATTCTCCATGTACTACAGTCAATCCCCATTCGATGGCTGAATTTAAACCATACATTTCTACAGGTACAATATTGTGTAAAGATGGTAATAGTAAGACTGTTCAATTACTCTATGATACTGGAGCTTCACAGTCTCTTATTGCCTAGAATGTACTTCCTGATGTTGACACCCGAGATCTTGGTGAAGTTGTGCTTCTCCAAGGTATTGCAGGTAGTGTGCAACAGGTGTCTTTAATGCAAATTAACCTTGATTCTAATTATACTTCAGGATGGTGTAATGTTGGTGTAAGTAAACAATTGCCCATTCCAGGGGTAGATATTATTCTTGGTAAAGATTTTGGCAACCGAAAGGTTGAAGGGATCAAATGCCCCATAATGTTAATTAATCCCAATAATGTACTGGATCAACCAGAAGCAGATGATGGCATTATTTACCCTGCTTGTGTTGTAACTAGATCAATGAGAAAAACAGGTGAGAGTAATCCTGTCTTCACTAAGGTAGCTGTTCTCAAGACCAGGACCCCTTCAGTAAAGGACTGGGAGGTGGATCTTGAAGATTATTTTATGACTCGACTGGATGATGAGAGTGAGGCAGTAGTAGAAGCCCCGCCGAACCTAAACCACAAGGAAAGTGAAGGTGAGGAGGCTGAACTATCTGTAAATTGTCCGCTTGTCTCCACTAAACCAGTTGTCGAGAGTGAGGCCGAAGTAGCTATGGCTCCATTTTATTCTGATCAATCAGGAAAAAGAGATCAAGCTACTAGGTTCATGCCCGCTCGCTACTGAGTCTGAGTCATTGCCCTTAAGTGTTATACAGACTACTGATCCTAGTTTACTTGAGTGTATTTCTGAGGCACCTGATAATGTTGATGCATTGGAGGAAGGGACGGGTTTCTTTTTCAAGGATCGACTTCTCATGAGAAGGAGGAGACCCATGGGAACTCCCTCATCAGATGATTGTGACACCAGAACCCAACTAGTTGTCCCCAATGTTTATCGTAAGCAGGTCATTCAGGCTGCACATGATGACCCCATGGGAGGTCACCAAGGTATCACAAATATGTACCATAAAATATGCAAATATTTTTACTGGCCCAAGCTAAAGAAAGATGTGGTCAGGTATTGTCATAACTGTGTACCCTGTCAAATTGTTGGCAAACCAAACCAATTTGTGTCAAGAGCACCATTGCAACCTATTGTAGTTCCTGATGAACCATTTTCTCATGTTGTAATAGATTGTGTAGGTCCTTTACCTAAGACTAAGTCGGGTAACATTTTTATGTTTACTCTTATGTGTATGTCGACTAGATTTCCTGAGACATATGCCTTAAGAAATACCAAGACTCATAATCTCATCAATGTCTTGAAAGATATTTATCCTTGTTCGGAATGCCTAGATTTATCCAGAGTGACAATGGAGGAAATTTTGTTTCCATAGTTTTCAAAACTTTCTGCAAATCCAAAGGGATTCAGCACACATTTTCCAGTCCTTATCATCCACAAAGCCAAGGTGGGCTTGAACGTTTTCACCAGACGTTGAAACAGATGTTACAGACGACAGGAAAAACTTATCCACGTAATGGGAATGAGAATCTCCCCTTTGTGCTGTTTGCTGCCAGAGAAGGGTTACAGGCGTCATTAGGGTGTTCACCTTTTGAGCTCGTATTTGGTCACCAAGTGAGAGGTCCGTTAAAAATGCCCCAAGAAAAGTTGATGGGAGATGTCTCTGTTCATCAGAGTGGTTGGTACTTGAGTGAGGTTAAGGACAAGTTGCGTCGGGCTCGAGAGTTGGCGAAGGAACATTTGGAACAGACTCAACAAGCCATTAAACAAAGATATGACAAAAAGTTCAGGGCTAAACTCAGGTCGTTTGCTGTCGGAGATTTGGTGTTGGTATTAAAACCTCGTTTGGGGACTTCCATGTCCCATAAATTTGACGGATCCTACCAAGTGGTAGAGAAGGTGGGAGACCTAACTTAAAAAATATTTAACCCTACTCTTTCAGAACATAAAATGAATGTGCATATTAACAGGTTAAAAGCTTACGTTGGACCAGAAGTGGTACCTTGTTTTATTAGGGAAGAGTTACCATCTGAGGGAAATTGTAGTGAAGAAAATTATGTTAATATTCAACTTCTCAGTTCCAGTTCCAATGGCAGGGAGATGCTATGTCATTTACAGGAGGAGCAACTTGATGAGTTCCAGGTTCTGCTGGACAACCATACATCTGTTTGGGGAGGTTCCCACACAGACCCACCTCATCACACACGACATTCAGCTCCTGGACAAAACTCCAATTAGACAACATCCTAACCGAGTGAACCCAGAAAAGAGGAAAATTATACAACGAGAAGTGGACTATCTGCTCCAGCATAATTTCATTCGGCCAAGTCAAAGTACTTGGAGCTCTCCGTGCTTGTTTGTGCCAAAACCAGGGGGAACCTGGAGGTTATGTGTAGATTATGGTAAACTGAACAGGAGCACTACTGTTGATGTATTTCCATTACCACTGTTGGAGGAGTGTATTGAATCAATAAGACATGCTAATTTTGTAAGTAAACTTGATTTATCTAAGGGATATTATCAGATTGCCTTAACTGATTATGCTTGGGAAGTTACTACTTTTGTTACACCTGATGGTGCTTATGAGTTCAGTCATGCCATTCGGTTTGAGGAATGCACCTGCCACCTTTCAAAGACTCATAAATTTCTTACTCAAGGATGTGCCAGATTGTAGGGCCTACCTTGACGACATTGTTTTATACAGTAAGAATTGGGCAGATCGTCTTTCAGGCCTTAAGCAATTTTTTACGGTGTTGAAAAACGCCAATTTAAGAGTGAATATGAAAAAGTGTAGTTGGGCAAGAGGGACTATAACCTATCTTGGACATGAAGTAGGACAAGGTAAGATAATTCCTTTACAAGATAAGATACAAGCCATTATGGACTACCTAGTGTTAACCAGTAAGAAGGGAGTCCAAAGATTTATTGGTATGTGTGCTTACTTTAGGCGATACTGTAGAAATTTTTCGACAGTTGCTGCTCCATTGACAAATTTGTTGGGAAAGAAAGTAAAGTTTAAGTGGACTCAAGATTGCCAGAATTCATTTCAGAACTTAAAGGGCATATTGTCAACGTCACCTGTTCTTGCTAGTCCCAAATTTGA
The DNA here is from genome assembly GCF_040958095.1 of Procambarus clarkii. Classification (NCBI taxonomy): domain Eukaryota; kingdom Metazoa; phylum Arthropoda; class Malacostraca; order Decapoda; family Cambaridae; genus Procambarus; species Procambarus clarkii. The sequence continues at coordinate 7,180,534 of NC_091223.1, forward strand.
CAAACCTTTTATTTTACATATTGATGCTTCAGATTTTGGAATAGGTGCTGTGCTATTACAAGTTGGTCTAGATAATATTGAGCATCCTGTATATTATTACTCTAGAAAATTTAATTCAGCCCAGAAGAACTATTTAGTGGTAGAAAAGGAGGCGTTGGGTCTCATATTGTCAATCAAAAAATTTGAAATCTACCTTTCAGGTAATAAGGAGCTAATGTTTACTGACCACAATCCCCTTGTATTCATTAATATGATGAAAATCAAGAACCAACGCATTCTGCGCTGGTCATTATTTCTACAAGAATTTAATGTTGAGATTAAACATTCCGGACAGGCAGAATGTCATTGCTGATGCTTTGTCCAGAAGTTTTGTATATGATGTACCATGAGTGAAATATTCTTTTACTTACCATTTTTACTTCAGAAAAAATGCCACTGATCTTCAATCCATTGCATTTTTTTCTTGGAGGTGGAAGTGTTACGTACCCCTATTGGATACGTATATAAATATTCAATAATTTCTATTTCCATGCATCAATACTTGTATGTGCTTATATAGCTTATATATTATATCATTAATTGTATGTGTTTATATATTATATTATTATTTGTATGCTTATATCAGTACTTGTATGTTCTTGTATGCTTATATCATTACTTGTATGTGCTGATATGTTATATTGTGGTGGTGATCAGTGGGTGGACTAAACCGTGGGAAACCGTTATTAATTGTCCAGCTAGACGGCAATATTGTGGGATACTAATTCTTGCCATGATGGGCAGTTGCCAACAAATTCTTTTTATTTTATAATTATATAACTATTATATTAATAACTACATTATTTCTGTTTATGCATGTAAATCTGATCATTCCTTAATTTAGTTAAGTAATTCCCATTATATGACTCCATTTAAGTAAGATTTATATTAATTCAAAACTGTCACAGATCGGCTCCTGCCGTGAGAAAATTATTCAGTAACTGTCTGGACACAGGAAGGATCACATCTAGGAGTTAAGTTCTGTTATATTATATCTATTATGTTCTGTTGTAATATGTTAGTCTGTGGAGACAGTTTTATTTTGATTTACATGTGATTGCCCATCTGTTGATATATATAATACTGATAATTAACTGAAGAATATTGCTAATACATATTTATTTTGATTTGAGTGATTACTTATTCCTAAGGGGGTGATTAATTTTAATTCTTGCCTGTACAAACCATGGGATTATACTGGTGACCCACCTTGAGATTGCAGCATCGGTAAATGTCCCTAGACTACAATATTTTGTTGCTGTACGGGTCACGAGCATTAATGAACGGTTTGTAACACCCGCTATATCACTCAAGTTGTCAGGTAGAATTTCCTTAACCAGGTCATCTGATGCTGAGGAGGAAGACAGAAAGGCTGGGACAGCAATTTGAGTGGCGGTGCGGACACCCAAGCCAAGGAGCCTAACAGGAAGAGTGGCTTGTTTCCACTGGCATTCGTTGAGGGAGAGGTTAACATCTATCTATCTATCTATATATATATCTATCTATCTCTCGCTCTCTCTCTCTCTCTCTCTCTCTCCAGGACTATATGCGACTGAAAACTCACACCCCAGAAGTGACTCGAACCCATACTCCCAGGAGCAATGCAACTGGTAACTACAGGACGCCTTAATCCGCTTGACCATCACAACCGGACATAATAGCTTCGGCTACCACTTCTTTATGTCCGGTCGTGATGGTCAAGCGGATTAAGGCGTCCTGTAGTTACCAGTTGCGTTGCTCCTAGAAGTATGGGTTCGAGTCACTTCTGGGGTGTGAGTATTCAGTCGCATATAGTCCTGGGGACCATTCAAGCTTGTTTGCATTTGTGTTCCTCACGTGTGTCCCAAAGAATGAGGTGATTTGATAAAATGCTATGCCCAAGATTACCATCTGAGTGCCGGCGGGGAAGTGGTTCAAATAGCTTCGGCTATCACTGCCTTATGTCTAGTCGTGATGGTCAAGCGGATTAAGGCATCCTGTAGTTACCAATTGCGTTGCTCTTGAGATCATGGGTTTGAGTCACTTCTGGGGTGTGAGTTTTCAGTCGCATATAGTCCTGGGGACCATTCAGGCTTGTTTGCATATATATATATATATATATATATATATATATATATGTATATATATATATATATATATATATATATACAATCTTTGGACAACATCCACCAGTGGGACTCGAACCCAGAAAGCACAACTACCTTCCAGTAGCTGGCATAACTAGTATGCTTTAACCCACTACGCCATCAGACCTTACAAAAGAAGTAGATAGTTCGAGATATATATATCTCAAACATCTCTACCTCCCGAAGGCACCAGATGAGTGAGGGGTCAGTCTGCAATTTTCGTCAAGCCACTGTCAATGTGAGAGAACTCGTGTCCAGCTTATAAGCCTATACTTGCATAAACCACAAGTGAAGATAAACAATCTTTGGACAACACCCACCAGTGGGACTCGAACCCAGAAAGCACAACTACCTTCCAGTAGCTGGCATAACTAGTATGCTTTAACCCACTACGCCATCAGACCTTACAAAAGAAGTAGATAGTTCGAGATATATATATCTCAAACATCTCTACCTCCCGAAGGCACCAGATGAGTGAGGGGTCAGTCTGCAATTTTCGTCAAGCCACTGTCAATGTGAGAGAACTCGTGTCCAGCTTATAAGCCTATACTTGCATAAACCACAAGTGAAGATAAACAATCTTTGGACAACACCCACCAGTGGGACTCGAACCCAGAAAGCACAACTACCTTCCAGTAGCTGGCATAACTAGTATGCTTTAACCCACTACGCCATCAGACCTTACAAAAGAAGTAGATAGTTCGAGATATATATATCTCAAACATCTCTACCTCCCGAAGGCACCAGATGAGTGAGGGGTCAGTCTGCAATTTTCGTCAAGCCACTGTCAATGTGAGAGAACTCGTGTCCAGCTTATAAGCCTATACTTGCATAAACCACAAGTGAAGATAAACAATCTTTGGACAACACCCACCAGTGGGACTCGAACCCAGAAAGCACAACTACCTTCCAGTAGCTGGCATAACTAGTATGCTTTAACCCACTACGCCATCAGACCTTACAAAAGAAGTAGATAGTTCGAGATATATATATCTCAAACATCTCTACCTCCCGAAGGCACCAGATGAGTGAGGGGTCAGTCTGCAATTTTCGTCAAGCCACTGTCAATGTGAGAGAACTCGTGTCCAGCTTATAAGCCTATACTTGCATAAACCACAAGTGAAGATAAACAATCTTTGGACAACACCCACCAGTGGGACTCGAACCCAGAAAGCACAACTACCTTCCAGTAGCTGGCATAACTAGTATGCTTTAACCCACTACGCCATCAGACCTTACAAAAGAAGTAGATAGTTCGAGATATATATATCTCAAACATCTCTACCTCCCGAAGGCACCAGATGAGTGAGGGGTCAGTCTGCAATTTTCGTCAAGCCACTGTCAATGTGAGAGAACTCGTGTCCAGCTTATAAGCCTATACTTGCATAAACCACAAGTGAAGATAAACAATCTTTGGACAACACCCACCAGTGGGACTCGAACCCAGAAAGCACAACTACCTTCCAGTAGCTGGCATAACTAGTATGCTTTAACCCACTACGCCATCAGACCTTACAAAAGAAGTAGATAGTTCGAGATATATATATCTCAAACATCTCTACCTCCCGAAGGCACCAGATGAGTGAGGGGTCAGTCTGCAATTTTCGTCAAGCCACTGTCAATGTGAGAGAACTCGTGTCCAGCTTATAAGCCTATACTTGCATAAACCACAAGTGAAGATAAACAATCTTTGGACAACACCCACCAGTGGGACTCGAACCCAGAAAGCACAACTACCTTCCAGTAGCTGGCATAACTAGTATGCTTTAACCCACTACGCCATCAGACCTTACAAAAGAAGTAGATAGTTCGAGATATATATATCTCAAACATCTCTACCTCCCGAAGGCACCAGATGAGTGAGGGGTCAGTCTGCAATTTTCGTCAAGCCACTGTCAATGTGAGAGAACTCGTGTCCAGCTTATAAGCCTATACTTGCATAAATCACAAGTGAAGATAAACAATCTTTGGACAACACCCACCAGTGGGACTCGAACCCAGAAAGCACAACTACCTTCCAGTAGCTGGCATAACTAGTATGCTTTAACCCACTACGCCATCAGACCTTACAAAAGAAGTAGATAGTTCGAGATATATATATCTCAAACATCTCTACCTCCCGAAGGCACCAGATGAGTGAGGGGTCAGTCTGCAATTTTCGTCAAGCCACTGTCAATGTGAGAGAACTCGTGTCATAAAGCATACTAGTTATGCCAGCTACTGGAAGGTAGTTGTGCTTTCTGGGTTCGAGTCCCACTGGTGGGTGTTGTCCAAAGATTGTTTATCTTCACTTGTGGTTTATGCAAGTATAGGCTTATAAGCTGGACACGAGTTCTCTCACATTGACAGTGGCTTGACGAAAATTGCAGACTGACCCCTCACTCATCTGGTGCCTTCGGGAGGTAGAGATGTTTGAGATATATATATCTCGAACTATCTACTTCTTTTGTAAGGTCTGATGGCGTAGTGGGTTAAAGCATACTAGTTATGCCAGCTACTGGAAGGTAGTTGTGCTTTCTGGGTTCGAGTCCCACTGGTGGGTGTTGTCCAAAGATTGTTTATCTTCACTTGTGGTTTATGCAAGTATAGGCTTATAAGCTGGACACGAGTTCTCTCACATTGACAGTGGCTTGACGAAAATTGCAGACTGACCCCTCACTCATCTGGTGCCTTCGGGAGGTAGAGATGTTTGAGATATATATATCTCGAACTATCTACTTCTTTTGTAAGGTCTGATGGCGTAGTGGGTTAAAGCATACTAGTTATGCCAGCTACTGGAAGGTAGTTGTGCTTTCTGGGTTCGAGTCCCACTGGTGGGTGTTGTCCAAAGATTGTTTATCTTCACTTGTGGTTTATGCAAGTATAGGCTTATAAGCTGGACACGAGTTCTCTCACATTGACAGTGGCTTGACGAAAATTGCAGACTGACCCCTCACTCATCTGGTGCCTTCGGGAGGTAGAGATGTTTGAGATATATATATCTCGAACTATCTACTTCTTTTGTAAGGTCTGATGGCGTAGTGGGTTAAAGCATACTAGTTATGCCAGCTACTGGAAGGTAGTTGTGCTTTCTGGGTTCGAGTCCCACTGGTGGGTGTTGTCCAAAGATTGTTTATCTTCACT
>NC_091223.1:7188321-7198321 GCF_040958095.1 Procambarus clarkii
GCCGAGGCAATTTTGCCCATCAGCCCGCCGGCACTCTGATGGTAATCTTGGGCATCTTCTTCCTCACAGGAAAAGAAGAGCACGATATCATCACCTTCCTGACTAATCTAATACAACTCTTCTTCCCTCCCGACCCCTTTATCTCTTCTCTCCTTCTACCTTTCAAACATTCCCCTATCCCAGACCATTCACCCTGCAAAATTGTGAAGCTAATGCCGAAAGTCTGGTCACCAGCCGCCGGCATATAATTTTATTTATATAATCATTATTTTTGCTATATTATTTTATATCAAATATTTTATATTTTGTGGAATTATATTCTAATTACACGTCATTATTGCTTTTCTATTATTATTATTATCATTGGGATTTTCATTATTATTTACTCTGTTATAAGAGTAAATATTAAATATCTGAATATTATCTGACTTGTGAGGGCGCCTGACCTGATTGTCAACTCTGAATGGTTACTGGAACAGCGCACGCTTCAGATAATTACTTGCGGCTCTGAGTGGCAGGAACTCTGGAGCAGCGAGGACCTCAAGGCACAAATGTATAGCCAAGAATGTCACGCCTGACAGGTGGGCTGATGTTAGCGGGCGTCTCTGTGTTTACTTCTGGTGCAGCCGAGCGTGACTCCACCCAGATAGCCAATCAACGTGGAGGAGATGAGGTGCGTTCCAAGCTCCGCTCGCATGGTATATCCCAACCCAACAATCCCCTTATGTAATGCCTTGGACACCCCCCTCCTCACCCCCTTGACCCCAAGACCATCCCCAATATGGCCTGGCAGGAATCTCTCCCCTTCCCCCTCTCCCCAGTCCCCCGCTCCCCCTCCCCCAAGGCCTCTGAGAGGACGGGCCATCTCCAGAGGGTTTCAAGTTCTCGCGAGATTTTGTGATATATGGCGGTCTTTTTCCTTAAGAAATTATACAAATTATGAAAGATAAATGAATTAGTTAGAAAAATGGTAAATACCAGTGAAAAATAAGCCACCTTTCTTTGGTTATGTATACAATTATAAACTAAACAAAAGGAGAAACAACAGACAAAAAAAAAGCTGATCAATAATACTCTTTCAGGATTAAAGACGTTCCTTCAAGTCCTTCAGTCTTCTGTGAAAGAAGACTTAATTTTGGCGACGCGTAAAGGCCGCAAACGACACAACAGTTCAATTCACATTATGATGATAGAGAAAGTTATCCCTTCCGGCGTAGCTTTAGTAATAGACAATTACAGCTCTTGAGTTGTGATTCATTTCCACGCATGAAGGGCATTATCAGGAGAAAGGGCCAAGCTATTACGACTGTATAGCACTTGGAAGGGATCATGATAAGGATATGGGAAGGGACGGGGGGAGGGGTGAAGGGGGGAGAAGGAATGGTGCCCAACCACTTGGACGGCCTGGAATTGAACGCCGACCTGAATGAAACGAGACCATCGCACTACCGTCCAGCCCAAGTGGTTGTTTCTAAGTGGTCTAAAGTTAGTGATGATAAGAGAATATCCCAGGGCGGCCGAGCTAAGATATTGCATGTTACTGAGGTTGATGTCAAGAATATCGATAGTCGATATTTGATCTGATGTCAAGGAACAGCGATAGTTTGATCTGATGTCAAGGAACAGCGATAGTTTGATCTGATGTCAAGGAACAGCAATAGTTTGATCTGATGTCAATGAACAGCGATAGTTTGATCTGATGTCAAGGAACAGCGATAGTTTGATTTGATGTCAAGGAACAGCGATAGTTTGATCTGATGTCAAGGAACAGCGATAGTTTGATCTGATGTCAAGGAACAGCGATAGTTTGATCTGATGTCAAGGAACAGCGATAGTTTGATCTGATGTCAAGGAACAGCGATAGTTTGATCTATGTCAAGGAACAGCGATAGTTTGATCTGATGTCAAGGAACAGCGATAGTTTGATCTGATGTCAAGGAACAGCGATAGTTTGATCTATGTCAAGGAACAGCGATAGTTTGATCTGATGTCAAGGAACAGCAATCGTTGGTTTGAATTCATAAAACACACTTTCATCTTAATCTGAGATACTGTAGTCGGAAAGGTACAACAACAAGCTCACACTTTGCTCTAAAAAATAATATTATGTCAATTATTAATTAACTATCTGCTGTGCTTAGCAGGAATTAATTTTGCTTCAGGGAATTACTTACTTTAACAGTGTCAACGGCATGAATTAAATACCTACACCCACACATGCAAACTTTGTTTTAGTTAATGAATCGACTTCATTTATCAAACAGCAACTCTTGTTAAAAAAAAAAAAAACACGTCTGGAGTTTGCACGATTTCGGTTTTGCAATGAAGCAATGAATGGCTTTTAGTGCCATTTATTTCACAAGTTTTTTTTATCACTTCTAGGATATTTTTGACATGATTTTGATGTTGTGAATCCAATTTAGAATTTAGAAAATGGCAATGAAATGTTTGGTGTGGCGGTCCTTCCCAGGCAAATTATTCTGTATTTTGAACTAACGTTTTGAGTAGTATATTCTGAGCCAGATAGGCGCACTTAACAAACAATGGGGGGTACTTATCATACAATGGAATCAGAGGCGGGGAGCCAGATAGTCCCACTTATCGGACAAAAGGAATCAGAAGCGGGGTGACAGATAGACCCACCTCAAATTGTAGTCTACGGTGTGCCCCCACCACATGTCACTTACACTGTGTCATCTCCGTTTAAACACTACACTCATTATAAATATATAGGACTAATTAAGGATATATATATATTCGAACAAGTCTGAATGGCCCCTCCCTTATATGGGAGTATTTAAGGAGTATTAAATTATAAATCCTCCCCCTCCCCCAAAGGTTAAAAAAAACATCAAATAATTTATTAAATGCTTTATTAGGTAAAAACTACAAAATGTATAAGTAATTATGTTAGTTAATAATTGTAGTTTACAGAGTGCTCTTGCCATATTTCACTTACTACAGCTCTACCCCTCCCCTCCCTATCCCACACCCCCATCCTCGTCTGAGTAGAATTGTGACGATTCCTCATCAGTGAAGAGTGGGGGAAGGTCTTGAGCCCCATCCCCCCCCTCTCTTGGGGGGGTGGGGTGAGTTGGGTGGACACCTTTTGGCTGAGTTTCCTCCTCTCTCTCATCGGAAGTGTTCTGGAAAGAGATGGGGGAAATAATTTATAGTGATTAAAGGTTTTTTATATAATTATATATTTTATTAGAAAAATATTATATTTTTCTCTAAGAACAACTAGTACATACCTCTTCCCCTGCAGGAGCGGCCTTGTGTCCTCTACAGCAGGCGTCGTCAATTAGACTACGTAACAGCATCTTGTTTGGGGCAGACCCCCCACGTAGAATTACTACTCTACAAATGTGGACGGGTCCCAAGAACTGCACTGGAGAAAAACATAAGAGGTGAAATAGAGGATATACAAACTTTTTTTTTTTATTGAGGGAAATAAAACATAAAATAAAAATATTAGCAGAAAGATAGGGTAATACTTACCAGGTCCTTCAAGGACTTCAATCTTCCCCGCAGGTGTTTTTTGAGAGACACCTCCCATTTCGTAGGAGGAAGACAGTCTTCTGAGGGGGGTGGGTGGGGGAGAGGGGTTTTTATAGGAGGCTACACCCCTTGTTAGGTAGGTTGCCTAGCTAACAAAAATATTCTCTACACCACCTATAAGAACCAACCCCTATACCTCTACAAAATGTCCTAACACAATGATGTTTCATAGGAAAATATCGTCTTGCATAAGCAAGGGCTCGTTTATCATTTAATTTTAAAGTAATGCTTGAAAATACATTATGTAAGTAGTGTACTGTTGAAGGCAACCCCAGGTGGCTCACCCTATGAACGAACATGACGCAATACAGTCCACAGGCGAGAGTAAAATCACTCTGGAGTCTGTAGCGCATTCCAAACACCTTTCTTATTTTGTTAGTTTTAATAAATCCTTGAAAATGACGACCGTAAGTAACTGGCGATATTGCATAACTATCAAAAAAAAACATCCGATGATTAACTTTATCAACATAAATTCCTACCCAATGTCCCGTAGTGATTCTGCTATTTGAAGGTAAAATATTAGTTATGAAAACAATAGGTTTTCTTGAAGATATATTTAAATGTTCTATCTCATCAGCATTATAACAACCTAGGTAGAGTGTTCGATCCCCTAGATTATTTTTTAAATTAATATTTATATCATAACAATTCATTATGTTTTTTTACGCTCGCACGTCACACAGAACAGTTCTCTGCCCATCGATGGATAGTACCCCGGTCGTTTCCCCAAACAGTAAAACCAGCCTGTTATATGTAACACCCCCACCAAATTCAAGCTCCATACGCAAGTTGCCAGATTTCTCCACAGGGAGGGAATCTTTTGTTTGAATGGTGGTTAAGTCAAAGGCGAATATTGATCTTCCCTTATTAAAAGAGTCATAGGCCAGTAGTGAATCACGCTCTAAGCCTAATGTCTTCAAAGTTTCATAATAAAGGCGGGAATAATGGTTATCGAAATCGCCACCAATTCGGTAAATTGCGTTATTGTTCAAATACATAGCAATACTTTTCAGCTTTGCATTTTCAAAATATAATCCATTACCTTGGTGAAGACCGGCGAAATAATTCATTGGAACGATTATCATGTATATCTTGTGTGGAATTACTTGCGCCCATGGTTGATCAATTAAGAGACTAGTTTGATTCCCTGCTAGAACATATGTTTTAGAAATGGTTCTATTGAAAGTATAGGTTATGGGGTCGGGGGATGCTAACAGTGAGCTGTTTAAGGCCAGGTAAGCACTTGGGTAGGGGAACACCCGCGTCACCCATAACTTAGCATAATCCATATGCAGGCGATACTTAGAGCCATCGTCCACGCTTGTATTTAGGACCCAGGCATGGGGGGAGAGCTCCAATCTTAGTCGCATATCTATATTATCTAATATGTATTGATCTAGGGATGATATATCCAATAGGAGGGGGAAACACATCGACAAACCTTTACTTTTTAAATCACCCATAAATTTTTTATCCTTGGCGGTTGCTCCAGTAAAATAAGTATTTGTAAACTCATTAGTGATTATACCGTCGTCATCTCTCCAGTCCCTACGAAAGCCTCCAATTCTCCCCAAGGAAGACATTTTTGATGGAGGCATGGAGGTAATTAATTTAATAAACGACCAATAATTAAAATTAGTATTTGTTTCAACTACCTGCTCTCCTAAAAACACCTGAACACCTTTAAACATGGTATTTGACAACCCATTCACAAATTCCACATGGTCATCCTCTTCCAATTTTGTGGTATCGTCATCTTTCGTTAAAGATACCTTAAAATCTATAACAATATTAGCTAGATCTAAGAAGGCGCCCTGGGTTCCAGGGATGCGGAATTCTAAGTAATTATCCCGCAAACGTTGATTAATGGGGAGGTTGACAGGTAGAACGTCTATTTGCTGCGTAGAGCCAATTGAACTCTCCACATTACGTATTCTGTTACTTCTAGGAAATTGGTCAATAATACTGGAACTATAATATTCTAGCGGTATCTTGACCCCAGCTCCGCTAGGCTCCCCCATGATCCCTCCGAAAGTTGAAGTATGACTGCTTACGTTAGCGAAAACACATCATTTTTATACCCAAGGCCTCGTTTACATTTTTTATTTTTATTTTTTCGCCTAGAGAGTCTTTTAATTTTACCTCCCATTACCAATTTCTTTCCCACACTCTTAAGAGCATCAATACCGTGAGTTCTCAGAGCACTTTTTACATCCCGTTTACCACTGCTTAAATCACCAAGGACATTTTTTCCAAAATCGATGGCGCTAGGTGTTACAGCTTTCATGAAAAATGGTATGGCCCGTCGAGCAATACCAGCCAAGGTCCCAAAGAAACCTCCACCAGATCTGAGATAAGGCGCTTGGAATGTGCGTATGTCATTCATCGCCCCCCCTCTCATCCCATGTCTCCTAGGGGGAGGTGCGAATATCTCCCCGAACTCCCCCTGGGAGGGTGGGTGGAACGGTATTCGCATTCTGAGGTCTCTTCCTATAATAACCTAAGTCGAGGCTAAACACTTCTTTATATATATGTTGCTATACCTTAGGGCGGATATGTAAGACCGCCGTAACCGACCTCCCATCTTCAAAACTAACCATTCGACCAAACTGATCTGTTATTTTAATGCTAACTTTCTCCAACGTGTTAGTGTTTAATGTTTTGTACACTAGAGGGTGAGCCCCTCTAGAATATGAGTCATGATAATTGATTGCATCTAAGATATTTACAATCTGCCCTCCGTATCGTTCAGGCTCGATGACGTCACTATAAATGAGTAAATAGTCACAACCCCCGTCAATGTCTGGGGGCGATAAGGCCACAGTCTTGGAGGCTGACGTAATGTCATCTGTTTTTGCTCGATAAATGGTGTATTTGCGACTGCTGTCAAAACCAAGTACATTAGCTATTCTGTGTTTAAATTGAAAGCTGAGAGAATTTAATGAGCCAGTACTTCCACTGTTAAGAGTTGAAGCTAGTAATACCCTCTCTACAGATTGGTCATAGGTGAGGATTGGTTCTTTATCTGAGAAGTATATTTTGAAATCATCCCTAAAGCTAAGCTGCATGTCGGTTGTTATTTGTCGACTAACCACGTCTGTAATGAATTTGATGTTTCTTGATAATATGTTGGTTTTTGGGTGGAAGGTGTATATGAGGTGTTCTGGACTCTTAGAAAGAGTTCCACGTTTAAAAGTGGCATAGATATCTATACCAGAGTCCTCCTCATCTTTTATGATGGCATTAATTCGCCTGGGGAGGAGTATGTTGACTAAAGCCACTTCATGTTTAATGGAAGGGTTTAAATGTAGTGTTGGGATGGTGTTTGTAAATGCTGAACTCGTGTTGTTGTAAATATCTCCTTGATCGAGACTGGTAAGATATATGTAATGTTCTTCCCCCATTGTCCCGTTATGTACTGAAAGGCCAATATACAGGGGATGGGTTTTTGTAAGAAGGGAGAAAATAAACAACATAACTTATATTTTATTTTATTAAACTACTTAAAGAACTACAACAGGTGAAGATTCCCACACATTTTTTTAAGAATAGTGATTAACCACTCCCCCCCCCTCGCTACTACTACTGCTGGCTGCTGCTACCCCCACTGCTGCTTCCGCCGGGGCTACTGTAGCTGCCACTACCTCATCTTCTATACTGGAGTGGTGGTTACAGCTTTCGTTGTTTTTTCGGGGGGGAGGATAACAGGAATATTTCCTGCGACTCTCCATCGAGGATGGAGTCGATACGGCGATTCGCCCCCGTTTCAAAGTCGAGGAGTGGCTCAATCCTCCGTTTAACTGAGGTTGACGTTGTAGGGGGCGGTGGAGAGGTGGCGGTGGAGGTGGAGCCGTATTCCTGAGAGTGTTTCTTCTTCCTGGGTGTGGCTGGTGGTGCTGGAGGAGTAGAACGAGAAGAGGTTCTTGGTGTGGTACCACCCTCTCCCACCACGGCGTCGAGCGTTATAGTAAGATTATCAGCACTTGGGTCGTCGAACGGGAGGGGTGCCACTGATGGGGTAACAGCGGCAGGTCGTTTGAGGATTACTAATTCTTTGTTGACTTTGGCGAGTTCTTGATGAAGAGACAGCAGCATGGGTCCAATGTCCTTGTGCCAGTTGACCATACCGTCGCGGGAAGCCCCTAAGCCGTAGGGTACCACTAGTCGAGTCATGGTTGGGGTTGCCGCCATTAAATTGCCCACCTTTGTTAAGCTCATCTTGAGCCAGTATCTGCGGTTCTTGGCGGTATCCAGGGTGACGTTAGTGACGTAGTGAGTGTCGGCGGAAGTCTGCACTTGTTCCTGGGCTATTGGGTTTGACTCGAAGGGGGCTCCTGCCCCGAATGCAGAAATCAACCCCACAAAAGTGGGCCTGAAGTAAAGGATGGGCTCCTCTATGAGATCTTGTCCGTCGGAGGGGAGAGGGGCTATCTTCACAACAATGTCCCCCGGGGTAGACCGACAACGAATTATTGCCCTATTGGCATTACCCAGTCCTTCACGTTCCACACGGGCGTAGGAGAACGTCTTCCAGATGACGGAAGCCAGTCCATAGGGTCGCACAACAGCAGCCGCCAGATCGTAGATGATGACGTCCCCCACCCCAAAGGCGTGGGAGTCAGTGATATCGTCGCTGACGGTCTTGATACAAGCCAGAGACATGGTGAGAGGGCGGGTGCGGGGAGCTCGTCGTCGTCAACTGTAGTATAGTGTTCCAGGAGCGGCGGTGGGCGACCTTTAAATACACCTGTGACCCACCTGGGGGGAGAGGGGTGAAGGGGTGTGGGGTAGAGATCACCTTATGTGCCCATAGACACTCCGCCCAGACTCAAAGGCTGTAATCATATCACGATGTTGGAAGGTTAATTTTTCCATCTGCCAAATCTCTGTCTGGATCTCCTGAGATGAATACTCCTCATACCTTTTCACCGTTTCTCCAAATGACTTAAAAACCCGTTCTGGGGGAGCACTCAACACAAGACGGTCATAACAATCCCATAAGGCATATATCAATCTACTTTTGTGTTCGACAAACTTGTAGTAACGTTGAGTAGCAACCAAACGCTTCAATAGGGGAGATTTTTCTCCCTCCTCTACTGCCGCAGGGGGGGTAGAAGCTCTCTCCATGGTGGATACACAACTGAATATAAAGTCGTTTAAGATGTGCTTCATATAGGTTTTTTTCAATACGGTTCCCAATGGGGCCTCCTATGGATACCCCTACCCCCTTTTAACTGTGATCTGGCGCGAGAATTACGTATAAAGGATGGGTCTACACCGGCCACCTTCAGTAAAATCCTTACATCTGCCTTGTCACCCGTCCTAAATTGCCCCTTAGTAAAGGCTATAGTTTTAATTATATCTAAAATATTTAAATTTTGCACAGGCTTTAATAAATTCCCGCGACTATCCCATACCACCTGTTGACTGTTTTGTTCAAACATGTTCAATAATGTTTTGACGTGGGGAATTTCCCCTATTTTAAAATACACATTTATTAAGTTGTCCAGACTTGGGTTTTGGGGTGTGGTGGTGGTGGCTTTGTGGCGAGTGGGCCCAGCAACAGCTACCCGCATCTCAGGCGGTAGAATGGAATGTATCCTTTTTTTTATTTGTCTTTTTAAAGGGCGACGGTCGCACCTGTCCCGCGTTTTTTGTTGAAAGAAGCCCGCGGCGGCGGGCACCTGCGCGGCGGCCGGCGCTGCGGGGGGGCGGGCAATATCTTTTAAAGGTTGTCTGACCAGCCCCCCCTGTCTGGTAGGGCTATATCGTTCAAAGGAGCTACCGTGGCAACACCGTCCACAAGTTGTTGTTGCTGGAGGGGGTGTGGGGGGAGTGTCCACTCCCCCCACGCCATCATCACCACCGCTAGAGTCACAGCCAAGGTGCTTACAGCCGCCACCAACATTATTAGCCGAATTGTCCCATTTGCTTTCGTTTTTTAAAGAGAAGGACTTATTTCCACCTCTACCACTGGTGGAAGAGGGTGGAGCCACCTCATTAAGAGGCGATGGAGTACTCTCGTTTTTATTAAATAAATATTTTTCGGCAACGAGTCGTGGTACTAGGCAATATTCTTTCACCATTTTTTCTCTTCTTACGTAATTACTTAATTAGAGAGGAAATTAACGATACAGCCAAAGGTAACAGAGCTGCCAATATAGCACCACCTCTCCTAGAGGTTAAAATGATTTTCTTTTTGTACAATGGAGTTTTCTTACGCGCCACAGAACGAATGTCTTTCTGATACCTCTGTAGTCCATTAATTATCTGAGGTTGAACTGGGATGTTTCGTTTCAGAAAATTGGCAAAAATTTCACAAATTGATTCAATTTCCTGTCGTTTTAAAGCCTTGATTAGTTTATTCCGCTTCTTGGGTGATAAATTGTTTAATAAAAATAACAGTTGATGGTGTTTCTCTACGAGAGAGTCCTGA